>NC_059072.1:2970000-3170000 GCF_020497125.1 Mauremys mutica | reverse complement strand
AAAGATCACTGATGTCTTGTGAATCGCTGGCTCGCTCAGAGGTGTGTGCCAATTTCACACCCTGTGTACATCCACCCCACAGCTTGGGGAGGTTGGCTGTGATTATTAACTCCAGAGGATTGGGCCAAAAGAAACCTGATGAGGTTCAACAAGGACAAGTGCAGAGTCCTGCACTTAGGACGGAAGAATCCCATGCACTGCTACAGGCTGGGGACTGACTGGCTAAGCAGCAGTTCTGCAGACAAAGACCTGGTGATTACAGTGGATGAGAAACTGGATATGAGTCAGCAGTGTGCCCTTGTTGCCAAGAAGGCTAATGGCATTTTGGGCTGTATAAGTAGGGGCATTGCCAGCTGATCGAGGGACGTGATCATTCCCCTCTATTCCACACTGGTGAGGCCTCATCTGGATACTGTGTCCAGTTTTGGGCCCCTCACTACAAGAAGGATGTGGAAAAATTGGAAAGAGTCCAGCGGAGGGCAACAAACATGATTAGGGGGCTCCATGGAGCACATGACTTACGAGGAGAGGCTGAGGGAACTGGGATTGTTTAGTCTGCAGAAGAGAAGAGTGAGGGGGGATTTGATAGCTGCTTTCAACTACCTGAAGGGGGGTTCCAAAGAGGATGGATCTCGGCTGTTCTCAGTGGTGGCAGATGACAGAACAAGGAGCAATGGTCTCAAGTTGCAGAGGGGGAGGTTTAGGTTGGATATTAGGAAACACTATTTCACTAGGAGGGTGGTGAAGCACTGGAATGGGTTCCCTAGGGAGGTGGTGGAATCTCCTTCCTTAGAGGTTTTTAAGGTCCGGCTTGACAAAGCCCTGGCTGGGATGATTTAGTTGGGGATTGGTCCTGCTTTGAGCAGGGGGTTGGACTAGATACTTCCTGAGATCCCTTCCAACCCTGATATTCTATGATTCTATGAAAACAGAAATCCAAGTAACTAAACAAAGGGGAAAGGATTCAGTACCTTTTCTGGAGCTGACCAATGACAATTCTAACACGCACGAGTTCCCGTTCCCTGGGCTGGAGCTGACAGATTGCCTTTGGGTGTAACTCCCAGGATACTTTCCTTGTATCACCACCGTCCCACTGGCGCCCATCAGTGGGGACTCGAATGGAGCTGCACGGATTTGCAGTGGCTGGAGAACCTGCTCCTGGATATACAGGGGCACTCCCCTGTGACATGCACCTGCCACGCTGGGGGAAAGGAAGACGCTAAACATGCCGAGCATGACCCCAGGCCCCCAACGCTGCAGCTCTGGCTCGGGTAGAGACCCTGCTGCGGTGAGTGGGAGTTGTGCCTGAGGAAGGACTGCAAGGTCTGCCGTGTCTCCACGTCCTAGAGAGACGGGGGCAGGATCCGATTGGAACAGGCTGGAAGCTGAATGAACATGTTCAGGGAGGAAGCATGAAACTTTCCCATTCGCTACGAGAATCGCTGCTCTGTCGCTGTTCTGGGGCAGCTCAGACAAGACGAGGGGATCTGTCTGGCCAAGGAAGAAGCTCAAAAGCCTCCGTCTCCTTTGATTCGGGCGGGCAGGCAAGGAAGCCGGAGGGGCACGCGCAGGTGCCTTGGTCCAGGCGTTACAAAGAAGCGGAGGCAGCAAAATGAAGCCAAATAGAAACCAGCTCCCCTCCCCCCTCCAGGATGGCTAAAGGAGCCTTGAAAGCCAGCTACCTGTTTGGAGCAAAGAGGGGATCGGGCCCTGGAGGCGGCCGCTCCTCGGGGAACTTTCTCTGTCCTCCCTGGGGTGTCAGCTCCAGCCGGAGAGCTCAGCCTTCCTCTCCCGCTCCGGGCAGTGGGGAAGCTGGAGTCCCTCTCCGGGGTGCCCAGGGGGAATGTGACTCCAGGCAGAGGTGCCAGAGGGTAGCAGGTGGTGATGTCACAGGGCAGGGGCAGGCGGAGGAGGAGGGGAGAATTCACCCGCATTGTGTGCCGCAGCTTCCGGCCAGGCCTGGGGTATAAAACACACACTCCCACTCATATGCACACACACACTCCCACTCATATGCACACACACACACGCACACTCATGTGCACACGCACACTCCCACTCATATGCACACACACACACGCACACACACACTCATGTGCACATGCACACGCACACTCATATGCACATACACACACGCACACACACACTCATGTGCACATGCACACTCCCACTCATATGCACACACACACACGCACACTCATGTGCACACACACACGCACACTCATATGCACACACACACACACACTCATGTGCACATGCACACGCACACTCATATGCACACACACACTCGCGCATGCACCCACTCATATGCACACTCACACTCATGCACACACACTCATATGCACACAAACACACACTCATGTGCACACGCACACTCATGTGCACACTCACACTCATATGCACACAAACACACACTCATGTGCACACGCACACTCATGTGCACACTCACACTCATATGCACACAAACACACACTCATGTGCACATGCACACGCACACTCATATGCACACTCACTCATAGGCGTGCGCACACTCATATGCACACTCAGACATACACGCATGCACACACTCTCACACACATACTCATACTCACACACACATATGCACCCGTGCGCACACACTCACACGCACACACACTCACACTCTTGTGCAAGCTAAATTCATCTGAACTAATCCCCGCCCAAAGGCTGCTTTCCACCCCCCGAAATGTACCGCCCTCGCCTCCCCGCCCGTGCCGGGCTGTCTCCCCTCTGCCCAGGGCAGCACCATCCTCGCTGAGGGGGGATTTTTCCAGCCGTCTCGCCCCCAGGCAAGCCAGGGCCGGGCGGGCGCTGGGGTCCGGCGGCTGCGGTCGGCTGGGGCCGGGGGGCTGAGCCCGCGGGCTGGGAGCGCTGGCTCTCCCCGGGGCTGTTCCGTGGGCCTGGCCGGGTCAGGCTGGCTCTGGGCCAGGCAGGGGCTGCTCTCAGCCGGCTCTGTCCCGTGGGAAGCCGGGGGACTCCCGGGCCCGCAGCCTGTGGGTTTGCAGGGGACCCTGGCCCTGAGCGGAGGGTGCAGTGGCCCAGTCGCCCCAGGGCTCTGACCGCTCCCCTCCCGGCCCTTCTCCCTGCACCTTGGGCTCCGGCCCTCCCCGGGGGGCGGGGGGCGGCCGAGGGCAGCGGCGGGAAGCGGAGCCCGGCCCGGAGCCGACACCTGGCTCGGGAGGAGCCGCGCCCCGGAGGCAGCGCCCGTGGGAGCGGGGATTTCAGCACTAGCTCGGGCTGGACAGCACATCCCAGCGCCTCGGCTGCATCCCGCCGGCATCCGCCCGGCCGCCGCCGCAGCATCCCGAGCCCGGAGCATCCCCGCGCGGTGGCTGGCCGGGGGCGGGGCGGGGGGTCTCCCTCGGCCCCCTCCGTGGAGTCCCGCAGCCCGGGGGTGGCGGGGCAGCCGGCCACGTGCCCGGAGCATCCCTGGGAGCTGGGCCCGTGGGCCGGGGCCGGGCCTGGCTTTCTGGCGCAAACAGGGCAGGCGGGGTGGCAGGCTCAGCTGCCAGATGGCAAAGTGCTTCGGATTCAACCATAAACCCAGCCCAGGTTCTGTTTTATTACGGGGCTGTTGCGTGTCCCCCCCGCTCCTTCCTGCGCTGAGCAAACACAAGACAGGCCCGGCTGGAGGACCCTGGGGGGGCCGATGTCTCTCTAATCCCCGAGGCCCCGGCGCAGATGGCCCCCTCGGCCGGGGGCTGCCGATAAAAACACGCTGTAAAGCTTTCAAGTAACATATTTGAAGAGCAAATATTAGCCAGCGAGGAGCCCGGAGTGGCGGCCCTGCTCGCCCAGCCTGCTGAGTAATTGAGCATCATTAGCGGAGCCCTGCCCGCCCCGAGCGCTCCCGAGAGAACAGGCTGCCTTTTAAATGCCATATGCTCCCAATTACACATTAACCACGGCCCTCCGCTCCCCAGCCCCGGCCCTGAGCGGCCAGCGCGCCCCCCCTCCCCTCCCCCGCCTCCGGGCCCCAGCGTCTCCCCGGGCACCCCGCGGGCAGGGGCGGAGCGGGGAGCCCCGATCCCACCTCTGCCACGGGCAGCCCTGCAAGCCAAGGGCCCCCCCGAGCTGCCCCCTGCAAGCGGGAGCCGGGGGGGGCCCCGCCGCCAAGGCAGACCCGTGCGTAACGCAGGGGGGAGGGGGGCGGGGCTGGGGGATGGAGGAGGCTGCCCACCCGGCTTCCCTGCCTCTCTCCCCCGGAGCAGCCGGGGGGGCCCCGACCACGCTGCCCGAGACTAGCCTCCTGCTGCCCGGGGGGGGGGCCGCCTCTGCGGGCTCCAGGGCCCGGAGCCGGGGGGAGCGCACAGGGCCAGCTCTCCAGCGCGTCCCGGGCTCTGCCCTCCCCTGCCACCCGCCCCCCCCAGAGCCGAGAGGGCTCGGTCCCTTCCCCAGCCCGCCCGGGCCCAGCCGGGGGAGGATGCGGTGCGCAGGAGCCTGGAGCCCCCGCCTGGCAGCAGCTCGCGGTGCGGGGGCGAGGGGTCCCCTGGGGGCAGCGCTCGCCCTCAGCCCGGTGGCCTGCAGACCGCTGCGGAGCCCTGTGCCCCGGCGGGCTGCGGGAGGGCACCGCCCGGGCTGGCCCCGCGGCGCATCTGCCTTCCCCTGGGCTCTGCGTCCTGTTCCCAGGCCCTTCCCACCCGGGCTGCCAGGGGCTGGGCGCCTCAGTCCCTTTCTCCAGCGGCTGCTTAGTGTCCCCCGCCCGCCTTGTCTCGGCCGCGGTCTGGGGACAGCCCCCTGGGTTTGCCTCCAAGGAAGCCGGTGTTGCTTTATGGGCCAATCCTGTAGTGTGTGCGGGTCACAACTTACCATGCGCTGGCACTGGAAGGAGGCACGGGCGTCTTGGCATGGGCACCAATGGGTCTCTTGGCCCCAGTGTCTATGGGCATCTTAGTGCTGGCATCAGTGGGTATCTTGACTCCGGTACCCATGGGAGTCAGATCCAGCTGCAGCTATTCTCCAGATCCAGAATGAGATGGGACGGGTCCCTGCTGGGGCAGCATGTGGGGGAGGAGGGCAGAGATTATTTATAATGCTGGCTTCGGACAAATATCAAAGATGGCAAAGCCAAGAAAGGGGTGAGAAGATGAGAGGCTCAAAGTAAATGTATCCCCCAAATAAAAATAATTAAAACAAACAGTAAGAGGACCCCAAATCCTCAACCATGTCTGAACAGAGTACAAGATGCCCTTAGAGGGGGGAAATGCATCATTTCAAAATCAGAAGTCAAATCCTACTGACAAGACTAGAAAGGAGCATAAACTCTGGCAAGTCAGGTGTAAAAATATAATTAGGCAGGCCCAAAAGAATTGGAAGAGAAACTAGCTAAAGACACAAAACCTGCCTGCGATTTTTGTTTAAGTGTCAGAAGCAGGAAGCCTGCCAGACAATCAGTGAGGTCACTGGAAGATTGAGGTGCACAAGAGCACTCAGGGAAGACAAGGCCATTGCAGAGACGCTAAATGAATTCTTTGCATCCGTCGTCATTGCAGAGACTGTGAGGGAGATTCCCACACCTGAGCCATTATTTTTAGGTGACAAATCTGAGGAACTGTCCCAGACTGAGGCGTCATTAGAGGGGCTTTTGGCACAAATTGCTAAACTAAACAGTAATAAATCACCAGGACCAGATGGGATTCTCCCAAGAGTGCTGAAGGACTCAAATAGGAAACTGCAGAACTACTGGCCATGGTATGTGACGTATCACTTAAATCAGCCTCTGCACCAGATAACAGAAGAATAGCTAATGTGATGCCAATTTTTAAAAAACGGCTCCATAGATGATCCTGGCAATTACAAACCAATCAGCCTAACTTCAGTACCAGGAAAACTGGTTGAAACTATAGTAAAGAACAGAATTATCAGACACTGATAAACACAATTTGTTAGGGAAGAGTCAACATGGCTTTTGTAAAGGGAAATCATGCCTCACCAATCTACTAGAATTCTTTTGATGGTGTCAACAAACATGTGGACAAGGGTGATCCAGTGGATATAGTGTAGTTGGACTTTCATAAAGCTTTGACAAGGTCCCTCACAAAAGGCTTTTAAGTAAAGTAAACAGTCATTGGATAAGAGGGAAGGTCCTCTCATGGCTCAGTAATTGGTTAAAAGATAGGAAACAAAGGGTAGGAATAACTGGTCAGTTTTCAGAATGAGGAAAGGTAAATAGTGGTGTCCCCCAAGGATCTGTACTGAGAGCAGTGCTGTTCAACATATACATAAATGATCTGGAAAAAGGGGTAAACAGTGAGATGGCAAAATTTGAAGATGACAAAAAATACTCAAGCTAGTTAAGTCGAGCTGATCAAAGGGCTGGAATGCAAACCATATGAGCAAAGGCTGAAGGAAGAGGGTATATTTAGTTTGAAAAAGAGGAGATGAAGGGGGGAGGTGACAGTGGTCTTTGAATACTTGAAACGCTGCCATACAAAAGATGGAGAAAAGTTGTTTTCTCTTGCTACAGAGGGCAGGACAAGGGGCAGTGGGCTCAAACTACATCAGAGCAGACTGAGATTAAATCTCATGAAAAACTTTTTAACTGTTAGAGCAGCAGGACAATGGAACAGACACCTTGGGAGGTCGGGGAAGCTCCTTCACTGGAGGTTTTCCAAAGGAGACTGGAGCCACCTGTCCTGGATGTGTTAGACACAACGGATCCTGCATCGTGGCAGGGGGTTGACTAGATGACCCTAGAGGTCTCTCCTAACCCCATGGGTTTATGATTCTATGATTCTAAGTCCAAAGCTGACTGCCAAGAGTTACCAAGGGAGCTCATTAACCAGGGTGACTGGGCAACAAAATGGCAGATGAAATTCCATGTTGATCAGTGCAAAGTAATGCACATTAGAAAACACAATCCCAACCCTACATACAAAATGATGGGATCTAAATTAGCTGTTACCATTCCAGAAAAATCTTGGAGTCACCATGGAGAGTTATCTGCAAACATCTGCTCGATGTGCCGAGGCCATAAAAAGAGCTAACAGCATGTTAAGGACTAGTAGGAAAGGGATAATGAATAAGATAGAATATATCATAATGCCGCTATATGACTCCATGTGACACTATGCTCTGAACACAGCATGCAGCGCTGGTCACCCCGTCTCACAAAAGATACAGAGAAGGGCAACAGAAATGATATGGGTCTGAAACGGCTTCCATGTGAGAAGAGATTAAAAAGATTGGGCCTGTTCATCTTAGAAAAGAGATGACTGGGGTGGGGGAGGATATGATGGAGTCTATAAAATCATGGCGGGTGTGGAAAAAGTGATCCAGAAAGTGTTATTTACCCCTTCACATAACACGAGACTCAGGGGTCACCCAATGACATTAATTGGCAGCAGGTTTAAAACAAACAGCAGGACGTATTTCTTCACACAACACACAATCAACCTGTGGGACTCAGTGCCAGGGGATGCTGTGAAGGCCAAAGTTATAACTGGGTTTGGAAAAGTTCCTGCAGGATCAGGTCCATCAATGGTTGTCAGCCAAGCTGGTCAGGGACACAACCCTGTGCTCTGGGTGTCCCTAAAGCTCCGACTGCCAGAAGCTGGGACTGGACGACAGGGGACGGATCACTCGATAAATTGCCCTGCTCGGTTCATTCCCTCTGAAGCAGTTGGCACCAGCCACTGTGGGAAGACAGGACACTGGGCTCTTTGGACCATTGCTCTGACCCAGCTTGGCCGTTTTTATGTAAACATCCCATTCCCCTAGGCCCACTGCTCCACGGAGCCCATTGGCAGAGTCAGCACCAGGCGCCCCGTCGAGGGTAGCAAAGCCTCCTGTTACTGCGCATGATCAAGAAGGGGGGTTAACAATTAATAAATCCAAAATGCTTCTCAGGGAGTGAGTGAGTGTCATGCCTGGGGTGGCCAATATTGGTTGGACATATTCCTGGAGGTTTCATCACATGACAATCTTTAATTAAAGATTAGTCTTCAATTCCTGGAGAATCCAGGACAATCCTGGAGGGCTGGCAACCCTAGCCATGCCCTCCAAAGAGAGTGAGCCGTAGCACTGGAGTCAGGCAAGGAGGGGGGCAGGCACTGTGCAGTCCTCACCTGGCCTCAGGCACTATTCTTCTCATAGCGCCCACCCCTCGGCTCTGCTGCTGCCCCTCACTCCCGACCCGCAGCCCCCTGGTCTCCCAGCCCTCGGCTCCCCACACCCAGAGCTCTGCCAATGCCCCAGTCCCAACCCTCAGCCCCCTGCTAGCCCAGCCCTGGGCTCCCCACACCCAGAGCTCTGCCAATGCCCCTCACTCCCAACCCGCAGCCCCTGCTCTCCCAGCCCTGGGCTCCCCACACCCAGAGCTCTGCCAATGCCCCTCACTCCCGACTCACAGCCCCTGCTCTCCCAGCCCTGGGCTCCCCACACCCAGAGCTCTGCCAATGCCCCTCACTCCCAATCCGCAGCCCCTGCTAGCCCAGCCCTGGGCTCCCCACACCCAGAGCTCTGCCAATGCCCCTCACTCCCGACTCACAGCCCCTGCTCTCCCAGCCCTGGGCTCCCCACACCCAGAGCTCTGCCAATGCCCCTCACTCCCAATCCGCAGCCCCTGCTAGCCCAGCCCTGGGCTCCCCACACCCAGAGCTCTGCCAATGCCCCTCACTCCCGACTCACAGCCCCTGCTATACCAACCCTGAGCTCCCCACACCCAGAGCTCTGCCAATGCCCCTCACTCCCGACTCACAGCCCCTGCTCTCCCAGCCCTGGGCTCCCCACACCCAGAGCTCTGCCAATGCCCCTCACTCCCGACTCACAGCCCCTGCTATACCAACCCTGAGCTCCCCACACCCAGAGCTCTGCCAATGCCCCTCACTCCCGACTCACAGCCCCTGCTCTCCCAGCCCTGGGCTCCCCACACCCAGAGCTCTGCCAATGCCCCTCACTCCCAATCCGCAGCCCCTGCTATTCCAGCCCTGGGCTCCCCACACCCAGAGCTCTGCCAAAGTCCCAGTCCCAACTTGCAGACCCTGCTATTCCAGCCCTGGGCTCCCAACTCCTAACAGCTCTGCCAGCGCCCTCCAGATTTGACCTGCATTCCCCATCCCACTATTCTAAGCCTCCCCCAGCTCTGCCAATGCCCCTCAATCCCATCCCTGAGCCTCCTCCTGTTATGCTTGTCCTGAGCATTCCCCCTGCCCCACACTGTCAGCTCTGCCGATGCCCCTCAGTCCTGGCCCCAGCCCCCTGCTATCCCAGCCCTGGGACATTATACAGCCTATCGGACTAAAACGGGAAGACAACAAGGGTTACCTCAGCAGTTAGAACCTCTCTGCCCAAGCTCACAGCCTGCCCCACAAACAAAGCATGTTTAACCCCATCTATGCCATGGTAGCTCCATGAATGGAGCTCTCTCCTGCAGACACTCACTGGGAAAGTGCCACACCCCCATGGCCCTAGATAAAAACAAAATAGTCACACTGCATTGTGGTGATTATTTACTACAGGGCTCACAGCATGCTAGGCACTATACAAACACTAAACAAAGCACGGGCGCTGCTCCACCGAGCTGTAAAATATCCTTGAATTAATGCTTGATCCTGCCAGTTATGGACCCAAAACACAGGAGACACATTTACAGATGCCCCACAACCCTGAATATCCAACCCCATATTCAGATTCACATCAGATAACCTTTGCACTCATGTGGATCCTACTGCAAGACCAGGGTCTTAGTGCTTCCATGTGTGACGGTGCTGCCCGTGGGAGCCAGCTGAGGTCACTCAATCAGGGTGAACTGCAAACAGAACAGGGCAGACAAACCCCAAATGCTGGTGGTTATTCCAATACTTAGATTTACCAACCAGCACAAAACAGCTTCTACAGCACCTCACTGGTCACTTAGAAGTCCAAACCACGCAGTTCCCTTAAAGTGCCCAGCCTCAGGCCTCCGTCCAGACACACCTGTCAGATATGATGATGATTCCTAAGAATCTTACTTCATCATATAAAAGAAAAGGTTCTTCCAATCCCAAAGGATCAGCCACATACCCAGGTCCAATTATAACTTAGATCTTACCCAAAATACACGCTATAGCCAATTCTTATTAACTAAGCTAAAATTTATTAAAAAAGAAAAGATAGAGAGTGTTGGTTAAAAGATTAATCTACAGACAGTCTTGAATTCAATTCTTGAGGTTCAGATACACAGTAGAGATGAGCTTGTAGTTGCCAAAAGTCCTTTTAGAAATAGTCCAGAGGTTATAGTCCAAGTTCCATATTCAGGGTGGCTCCAGTCAATGACTGGTGATCTCAATCCTTATGGCTTAAGGTTTCCCCCTCTTGAAACCCAAAGCAGATCTGAGATGAAGAAGGATCATGTCCCAGGCTTCTTATACATTTTCAGCAGCCTTTTGGCCTGAGAAAACAATAGGCTCAACTCCTTCTCCCAAACATCCTGGCAATTAGCACAGAGTAATTTACCCATTAAACAGTTCAGATACAGGTTAGCACAACCTTCAAAGAGACACAGAGACAATAATACTATTTTACTCAAGTATTATTATAAATGTTAATATTCCTTTTTTTTTGATCTTTGAATTAAAACTATAGCAATAGACAAGACTTGTTTGCTGTCATTACAAGACCTGAGCAAACATCTCCCCTACTACCTCTAACAATGCAGACTTGCATTTCAAAGCTCTAGTTATTTACATATCTTCCTAACCAGTCCTTAAGGTTCACCCATGGGTCAGGTCAGTCTGTGAGTTAATTAACTCTTTCTGTTTCTGTCATCTTTCAATGAGATATTATATCACAGTCATAACGTCACACCCCCAACGCAAAATTGATGCAGGAAGGGATGACACAAACATCACTGACTGCATCCCAAAAGCTCCCCATCCTGGGTTTTGTTTTATTACAGCTTGTATTGGGTTAGAAGCCATGTTACTGTATAACAGAAATGGTTTACCCAACTCATGTTTAATAACATGATTGAATCTTTTTATGAACTTAAGGTAAAACTTGGTTAGAACAATAGTGGATTGGATCTGCTCTTGCAGCAGGGTTCCTGTATGTTTCATGTGATCTTGCCAAGAGCTAAAGAAACTAGCTATTTTATTTATACAAGCTTTGGCAAATGCCTGGAACCCAATTAACATTAAACCAATGTAGATATTAATGTTGTTCATTGTACAGGAATCTTTGCATTTAGCCATGAAAGCAATATGGTAGTGTGCCTCAGTTTCCCCTTTCATACAGCACATCAGGTCTGGAATGTATTTTTCCCTGTGAAAAGTTCCAACACTGTTTACATGCATTAACTGTGAAACATCAGTATAGCAAGGCCCTTTAACATAAAGTGTGTTTTCATGTATTTCTTTCAACATGTTTAAGGGATTTTCCAAAAGATTAGGCACATTGTACATTGTTACAGTTCTTGGCCATAGCAACACATTAGTTACAAAAATTAGCATTAGCAATAACAACAAATTTATTGCAAGTGTCCATTTACAATCATGTTTGTCATGCCACACCCTTGGCTCAATACCATTGGAGTTTGGGCATTTTAGGGTTAACCTGTGGCTTCCCTTTGCAAAATTCAGTCTTCTCTTTTCTTCTGGATTAAACCCTGATTTCTTTTGCTTAACAGAATTTACTGGCTGATGGGGCGGGCCCTCTGTGCTAACAGCTATTAGCAATTCTGTCTTCTCCCTGCCAGCCAAGTAATTCGCATCAACACAGACACTAGCTTTTAACTTTTCAGCTGCTATGGATTCCAAGGCTGGACTTTGTCTCACAGAGGTACCACACAAATCCAAAGAGTCTGAGGGTGAGAGCTGGCTTGCTCTCCCCTGCCTTCTCAAGCATTTAGCCATACAACTGTTCTGCTCTGAAACACCAGTAACTGAATCTGTTCTCAGATCCTGAAGCACAGACTGCTTACTTACAGATTCAGCATGGAGACATTCCTGTCCCAACAGCATTGTCTTTCCAACAGGCTGGCCACACACAACCACCTGGTTATATGGCTGCTTAACTTTCTTAACAGCTTCTACTCCATCTGAGACCTTCTCTAAGCTACCCACACTGGATCTCTCAAAAGGAAAGTCAGTGGATCCATTCACAACAGAAAATTTCTGGCTGTTAGGAAATGAAACTTTTTTGATTAAATTACTTTCACACCCTTCAGTCGCAGTAAACTGCTTGCACAGATTACCAGGAGGATTTCTCTCCTTAGCAGCCTCTCTAAGCAACAATTTACCTTTCACAGAAATTCTGCTCTTACCCTCTTCACCCAGGGCTTGCTCTAAAGGAACACTTTCCTGAGCCACAACAGACTCTTTCTGGGTTTTACTTACATCCATGATCACCTTTGGCCCTTCAGGCAGATTTCTAGACAATTCCCTTTTAGGCAAACCTACAGACTTTTTAGATAACAGGTTAGAAGCAATCTCCTTCCCTTGGCCATGAACTAGTTCAGGAATCTTTTCCTTCTTGCTACAAGTTGTTAAACTGTCAGTAGGTAACACACTTAAATCACCTTCATGCTCTCCTTGTGCCCTGGCTAGGGTATCACCCTGATTAGACAGCGTTGCTGCACCCTTTTCCAACCACACATTAGCAACTGGCAAACTATAAGCACCAGAATTGTCTGGTCTCTGGGATTTTGCTAAGACACTAACTGGATGCAACCTAGTTACAGTGCCATTCTCCCCAGCAGACACAAACTTAGGACCGTTCCCTTCCTGGGCTTTAGCTGTATCCACAACCAACTCTGAGACAACTGCACTATTCTCAACCATCACAGGCTGACAGGCACCTTCTGTCTGCTCCACAGACAAAGAAAAGCTGGAGACACATTCTCCTCCACTAGACACACAGCTTGGAATGTTACTTCCCTGGTCCCAGCACACAGGGCTGTTCACAGACAACTGCTTGGAGACCGAGGTAGCTCCCTCCATAGGCAAGTCAATACCCCTGACAGACACAGGCACATTCCCTTCACTGTCACATTTCTCCACACAGGACACAGGTAAGGGACAGGGACACTCATCTTCCACTATCCCTCCCTTCCCAAACTGCTGACTAGACAAAGCCATCAGCTCACAAGGCTGCCTAGGCTTATCCAGACTTTCCCTGCCAGGCACATTGCCACTCCCAACAGATAAGCTGCTGCTCTTTTCACTACACTGAGCTACTTCCAGCAAATCACAGTTACCCATTTTAGGTTTACTTCTACAAGCTGTACTAGCCACCAATCCATCACCCATCACAGATCTACCCTTTCCTTCCTCAGTTAGGGCTTTCACCTGACCATCTACTTTAATCTGCTTCTGAGAAATATTCTCCTCACCAATGAGATTTTTTTGCTCCTGATCTAATTCCAGATTTACTTCTGAGACATTAGACAGACATTCAGAAACTTCATTCACAGACAAACAGCTATTTCCCACCAGGTTAGAATCCCCCTCTGCATAGCCATAGCAAAACTGGTTAAACACAGAAAACTGCCCAGAGTAATACCACATATTAACACAGTTATAAACTGGATTTTCAAGAGGATACAGTTTCTGCTGTTCTTCCCTTGCTTTTTTGACTTGGAGCTGAAGTTTGGCAGTTTCTTGTTGCATCTTCTGGGTCTCCTGTTTCAGCTCCTGTTGCCTCTGTCGAGCTTTTTCCTCAGCAGCCAGCAGCTCCAGACGCCCCTTACGAGCTTTTTCTTCTATTTCAGCAGCCTCTTTCTTTCTCTTAGCAGCTTCTTTCTTTCTTTCAGCAGCCTCTTCCTCCAGCTGGGCCAAGGCTTGCTTCTCTTTCATTCGAATTTCTGCCAGTTTTTGCTCATATTTAAATTGCAGGCTGTCCATCAGGGCTTGCAGATTCATTGCTTCTGCTGTTGCTCTCTGGCTCATGGTCTTTAACCAACCAAACTCTCAATACCAAAATTCCAATTTGGATAGCGCGGGGTTCTGACCCAAAGTTTAATTGACCTGGTTCTGTGGATCCTGCCGACTACGCCACTGTGACGGTGCTGCCCGTGGGAGCCAGCTGAGGTCACTCAATCAGGGTGAACTGCAAACAGAACAGGGCAGACAAACCCCAAATGCTGGTGGTTATTCCAATACTTAGATTTACCAACCAGCACAAAACAGCTTCTACAGCACCTCACTGGTCACTTAGAAGTCCAAACCACGCAGTTCCCTTAAAGTGCCCAGCCTCAGGCCTCCGTCCAGACACACCTGTCAGATATGATGATGATTCCTAAGAATCTTACTTCATCATATAAAAGAAAAGGTTCTTCCAATCCCAAAGGATCAGCCACATACCCAGGTCCAATTATAACTTAGATCTTACCCAAAATACACGCTATAGCCAATTCTTATTAACTAAGCTAAAATTTATTAAAAAAGAAAAGATAGAGAGTGTTGGTTAAAAGATTAATCTACAGACAGTCTTGAATTCAATTCTTGAGGTTCAGATACACAGTAGAGATGAGCTTGTAGTTGCCAAAAGTCCTTTTAGAAATAGTCCAGAGGTTATAGTCCAAGTTCCATATTCAGGGTGGCTCCAGTCAATGACTGGTGATCTCAATCCTTATGGCTTAAGGTTTCCCCCTCTTGAAACCCAAAGCAGATCTGAGATGAAGAAGGATCATGTCCCAGGCTTCTTATACATTTTCAGCAGCCTTTTGGCCTGAGAAAACAATAGGCTCAACTCCTTCTCCCAAACATCCTGGCAATTAGCACAGAGTAATTTACCCATTAAACAGTTCAGATACAGGTTAGCACAACCTTCAAAGAGACACAGAGACAATAATACTATTTTACTCAAGTATTATTATAAATGTTAATATTCCTTTTTTTTTGATCTTTGAATTAAAACTATAGCAATAGACAAGACTTGTTTGCTGTCATTACAAGACCTGAGCAAACATCTCCCCTACTACCTCTAACAATGCAGACTTGCATTTCAAAGCTCTAGTTATTTACATATCTTCCTAACCAGTCCTTAAGGTTCACCCATGGGTCAGGTCAGTCTGTGAGTTAATTAACTCTTTCTGTTTCTGTCATCTTTCAATGAGATATTATATCACAGTCATAACGTCACACCATGCAATATACAATTCCTATGGTTATTAGTGAGATAGATATGGCCACCTCTGGGGTGGAACACAGCAGCTGCTTAAGCAGTGAACAGCAACACCATATAACAGTCTGGAACAGCAGATGGAGAAGAATGTGTCAGTTAATTGTAACTGCAGGCAGGGGCGGCTCTAGGTATTTTGCCGCCTCAAGCACAGCAGGCAGGCTGCCTTCGGCAGCTTGCCTGTGGAGGGTCCACTGGTCCCGCTGAAGCTGCGGGACCAGCGGACCCTCCGCAGGCAAGCTGCCGAAGGCAGCCTGCCTGCCGCCCTCGCAGCAACCGGCAGAGCGCCCCCCGTGGCTTGCCGCCCCAAGCACGTGCTTGGCGTGCTGATGCCTGGAGCCGCCCCTGACTGCAGGGAGAGTGTAGCTAGGCTGAATACAATCCACCAGATTAGAATCTGACCAGGACTCCAGTTTAACAACTCATCTGCTACTGGTATTAAATACACTACAGAATGCCCCGATCAGAACCAGCGTTTCATTCTCTGTTACACCAAAGTCCACACCCTCAGCGAGCGCCACATTCTCTGTTACCCTGCCCAGAATCAGTGCTGCATTTGCCATCACACCAACGTCTCCACTGTAGCTCTCCAGTCCAGGGATGCATTCTCTGTGGACCAGCTCCAAAGCCAATGACTCCCCCTGGTTCCCCGAGCTTTGGATCAGGGCCTGTTTCTCTCCCTGCGTTCCAGCAGAGTGTGTAGTGATTCCTGTCTTTTGCGTTGGGCTCCTTTGGCGTGACAATGTAACCCAGTATTATTGTATTGGTTGAAAATCCCTTCCCACTGAGCCCTCGAAACATGAACATGGCGTTTACTTTTATGTTTCCAGCCCGCAATGGGATAAATAATTGTTATTCCTGGTGGCGTCGGCTGTCTCAGAGGCTCGGCTGTTTATTCTCACCGCATCATTATTGTTTCTCCAAGTGGGAACTTTATATTTGAGCAAACTACAGTTCACTTCAGCCTGACCAGGTTCGGGACTTTTATCACAGGATGACAGTTCCAGGATGTTCTGCCTGGAACATACTTAGTTGAACTCTCCTTATTTCCCAGGCGGATGGATTGGAGAGGGTGAAGAGAGTAGCAGTTGAGAGAGATGTGAAGGCACACACTCAGATCTCCCCCCAGACCCCCACCCGAAATGCTTGCTATTCTCAGACAGCACTGACCCATCAGCTTGGAGTTCAAAAGGCCTCCAACTCCAAAGCAGTCCAGCTAGACGCCTGATTGTCACCCCTTCTCATCAGCACAGAGATCCATCAAGGAGAGAACAAGTTTCCTTGGACTCCAGTATCAATAGCATGACAATGGCAACTCTATGGACCACATTCTCTGCAGGTGTAGACCCGTGCTCGTCTGCCAGTGTATCCCAGCAGAGAGTCTGCTCAGTGTCTGCTCCACCTCTGCAGCCTCCCCTGTCCAAGGTGGCCCAGTGCCCAGAAGAAGCAGGCAAGACAGAACTGATGCTGCTAGGAATAGAAGGGAAAAATGGAGATGCCTGTGGAAACATGGTGCCTCCCTCAGTTCCTGCGGATTGTCAGGGGCAGGGACTTGCTGGACTCCTTGCTGCTCCAGGACTCACAGGCTTTATGCTGTGGTCATCTCTCTGGGAAGTTATTGGCCTCTCCGAGGATCCTGCCATTGCAATCCATGGATCTGAGTCCCCTCTCCGGATATCAGGATAAACCAGGAGCTCCTCCATTGAAGTCTATGGAGTGAAAGTGGTGTAAACGAGAACAGAATTAGGTCCTGGTGGCGGGGGGGGGTTCTCCTCCCACTACAACTTCTTCTGTCTCGAGGTGACTGTGACCACTGGCCTGAGTGACATCTGTTGTAGCACGACGCAGACGGCTGGCTGAGCCCGGCACGGTTCCCGGTGCCCTGATGACCTCTCTGGCTGTCTCTCCATTCCCAGAGCAAATACAAAGCCCTGGTTCCAATGGCACATGGCCAATGATGGGTGCCAACCAGGTTAGCTCATATGCTGCCAGCCTGGCCATGAACCACTGAGACCGCCATGCTGCATGGGGAGACCACAGCCCCAGGACAGCCTCCCGAGGGTTAGAGCATTCCTGGAGGCAGAACCCTGGCTGCAGACCACCTTCCTCCAGAGCAGTGGTTCCCAAACTGGGGTTCGTGAAATGTTACAGGGGGTTCTCGGAGAAAAATTCCCTAATGGTGGACAAAGCTGTCCATAGGGAGCACGGGGCCAGCAGCCCGGAGCCCCTGAACTTCCAAGAGCTAAGCAGATGAAAGCAAGCATATCTGTCACACTGAGGAGATTTAAACTTCAAGATTCATAAGAAATGGAAAGGGAGGTGGATATTTTTTGCTGTTTTAAAAATTAAATAGGAAAGTGTCGTTTTAAAAATTATTATGAAGAACAAATTGAGCTTTGTTGTAACGTGCGCTGTTTGCCTGGACTGCTCAAGACCTGAATACTCGTGTAGGAGGAACTCTGTGAGCTGGCTTCTTAAACCCCTTCCTGCTGTTTCACATCTGATCCTTCTTGATGAAACACAGGAGCCTGGTCTTATAACAGGCTTATTCAAAGTGATACAAGCTGCGAAAGTGAGATCTTGGAAGAGTGTTGCCGTTTTCCTAATGCAATACAAGTACTGTAATGAGAAATAATAATTAACAATACATAGTGTGTAATAAGCATGTCACAAAAACAACTTTTATATTTCCAAGTCACTGCTTTTATAATTTGTACTTAGGTAAAGGAGAAAATCCCTGGAAATAGTCATTTTTAGGAGGGGGTTCGCGAGACTTGACATTTTAGAGAAAGGGGTTCACAGCTTGTTAAAGTTTGGGAACCGCTGCTCCAGAGGGAAGGAAATGGAGGCCAAGCCTAGCCGTGCTGAGATGCACTCGCAGCCTCTCCTTTCCCTAAGCCCACCCCAGGCCAAGCCACAGGGAGGAGGTTGGGGAGAGAAGGCCCAGGAGGAAAGGGAGAGGAGAAGGCAGAGAAGGCAGAGTGCCTGGGAATACAGCCTGTTCTTGGGCACGCCCAGAGCTGCCTCTGAGACTGCGCTGTGCTGTGATGCAGAAGCACATCCCAGATCGCTAGCAAGCCTGGACCCCAGGGTTTGCAACCAGAGCCTGCAATGGGCACTGTGAGGGGGTGTACAAACCCCACACTAGCCAACAAGGGGTTAAAGGATCATTTTGGGCTCAGCCAGCCCCTCCCCGCCACACCTGCAGCAAAGGCGCCATCTGCTGGAGGAACTAAAAAGCAGGGAATTAGCTCATTTGGGTGGCAGAGCGGGAGGTGAGCAGATCTGCACCCACAGCTCCAGCAGAGCAGAGGGGAACCTTGAGGGGAGGGGGGACCCGTCACAGAGCGGGAAGTATCCTGTGACCTTGGACATAGAAAACTTCCCCTTATTTCTTTTGGTTTTGGATTTCCCCACCAGGCAAAGGCCTTGGACTGAGCTGACCCTGGGGAACGAGAGGTAGAGGCCCAGGGAGGACAGCCTCGGTTGCCAGGTTACTGGCAGCCTGAAGGGCCCTGGGTTGGAGCCCGGTGGAGTGGGAGGGCCCGGGCTCCCTGCCCCACAACCCCCTTGGCAGTCCGGGGTTGTGGCTGTGACCACTAGGCCGTGCTTCCCAGACCCCGAGTGAGGACCATTACAGGCGCACATGGCCAGAACCTCGGTTTTACATCTCCTCTAGGAATGAGTTGCTCCCGCAGTACAGCACCCTCTGATGCCAGGCTGCATGCGGCCATGCTGCTGCCTTCAGCGCAGCGTCCCCAGCCCTGCTCGGGGGCACTGGCGTTGGAATGGACTCAGGCGGCACAACGCCTCCTACCGAGTCACCCACCCCATCTCTGCCGGAGCTGGGTTCTTGCCTGGCCGCAGACTCTCCAAGGCCGCCTCCCCGGTCCAACTTGTCCATTGTCATGGCACATGCAGGCAGTCGAGGGGACCCAGAAGAGCTTGGAGGGAAATAATTAGTTCCTCTGGCCAAACATTAACTAAATCTCAAATCACGTGTTCTTCAGTCAGGCCCCGTTTTTATTTTCATTACCCAGCGCCACATGATTAACGTCATTTTGATAGATTTTTTTCCCCCATCCAGCAAAAACGGACACAATTTCTGCTTTGGGCTATTGCCCAGAGTTCAGCTGAGAGCCATGTGCCAGCAGAGGATTCGGAGGGTGCCCTGGGTGATGTCCCTGAGCCCTGGGTGACACGTCTGGGTCCATGACCATTAGAGCCCTTCTGTGGTGCTCTGGGTGACACTCTGGTATCTGCTCAGTAAGACTCAGGAAAACCTCTGTGGAGCTCATTCCTGCTGCACAACGGACTCCTTTAGCGGCTCATGGAGCCCCAGGGCTGAGCGTTGGGGCTTCTTTCCTCTCTGCAAGCTGCCCCCCACCCCTGTGTCTTTTCACCTGCAAGCTGCCACCAATCCCCTGCCCTCCTCCGCTGTGACGGGTGACTTCACGGGGGGAACTCAGCCTGGCAACAGCAGCTCCCGTTTGCAGGCTCTGGGAAACGTGGCCAAGAGAAAAGAGCCCCACCCCACTCCGCCCTGAGGCCGGATCGGAACAGAAAGGAAAAAGCATCCCCAGCCAGGGGAGATGGTGTAGACTGGTGGTGAGTTCAGGGCACTTTGTGTCAGGAGGCAGGAGCTCCATTGGCATGGGAGGGGGTGAGTCTAGTACTTAGCCTAAGGCGCTGGCAGCCAGGACTCCTGGGTTCTGTGTCTGGGAGGGAAGTGTTTTCTAGTGGTCAGAGCATGGGTCCCTTCTGGAGGGAGGGAGGTCTGGTGGTTAGAACAGGAGGACCTGGGAATCAGTGAACATAAATTTCATTCTCATCTCTGGGAGTAGGTGTCTAGGGGAGAGGATGCAGGATCAGGATGCCGGGGTCCTTATCTGACTCTGCCACTGACTCACTCTGTGATTCTAGGTAAGTACTTTTCCCTCCCCGTGCCTCAGTTTCCTACTGTAACCCATGGATGTTCCTTCACCCACTTCTGTAAAACCGCTTGAGATCCTGGGCTGGAAGGTGTAATGTAAGTGTAAAGCATTATTTTATTGTGAGTTACTATATGGACCAGTGGTCTGATCTGATACAGCATGAGGCAGGGATAGTCTAGTCCAGTGGTTCCCAAACTTGTTCTGCCGCTTGTGCAGGGAAAGCCCCTGGCAGGCCAGGCCGGTTTGTTTACCTGCTGCACCCGCAGGTTCAGCCGATTGCAGCTGCCAGTGGCTCCAGGCCAGTGGGAGCTGCTCGAAGTGGCGCGGGCTGAGGGACATACTGGCCGCCGCTTCCAGCAGCTCCCATTGGCCTGGAGCAGCGAACCGCGGCCACTGGGAGCTGCGATGAGCCGGAACCTGCGGATGCAGCAGGTAAACAAACCGGCCCAGCCTGCCAGGGGCTTCCCCGCACAAGCAGCGGAACAAGTTTGGGAACCACTGATCTAGTCTATATCGGTTTTCATACTGTGCCCAGCACCTGAGTGCTAAATGCACCGCGGGAAGGTAATGTGACCACTCATCTGCCGCATGGCGTTTGTTCGCCCATCCTCTCCCCAGAGGGAGAAGCGTGTGCAGGAGAGTGTCTTGTTTTGGTAGTGTGTGTGTGTGTGTGATTTCATATACATGTACCTGTTGCTCTGTGTTTGTGTTAGAGAAGTCAGGGCTGTGGAGGCCAAGAATTAATTAATAAAGGTTTGAAGGGATCTTAATGTATGTTAGCTAATTAGCAGAGGTTAAGCTGTTACCCTGTATCTGGTGCAGAGTGAATTGTGTGAAAAGTCGTTACGACCTTGTGAATTGCAGTCTTGTTTTCTGTTCTGGTATTGCAGACAAATAAGATAATGAATAGGCTTATGTATAAACAAATGCAAATGTTTACTTTTACTGTCTGCAAGTTTGCTAGCCACTGTCTGTTAAGAAGGTATAAAGATTGTTATGATTGTTTTACTAATTGAGAGAGATCTGTTCAGGACAAGGGGCAACCCAGTTCCTGACACTCTCTCCCTCTTGTGTTCACTAGAGTATTATAATAAAGTATTTGTTTTTGCTGCACCTAAACATAAGCGAGAACTGAGTTTTCTTCGACAATTTGGGGGCTCGTCCGGGATGGCAACGCCCACGGACACACAGACGGCTGCTACGGATCGTTCCCCTTCGAACCCCATGGCGCCACAATAGAGGTAAGAGACCTTTTGAAATCTCTATTGGGGTATCGGAGGAGGACTGTCTGTGGGGGACGTCTGTTTCTGTTGGGCTCACGCCATCTGAACTTTTGACTGTGCAGCAGGATCAAATGCAGAGTGGTATTGGGGAGAGGCCCCAATAAGGTTAGTTTATAGCAGTACTGGGAACTGCTGAGTTGGCCAACAGGTAATGCATAAGGTAATGCATTAGAATGCACCGGTGCTGAGGGGTTTTTACCGCCTCAAGAGGGGTTGTCATACCGCCTCATGGTATTGGTCCGGACCAGGTAATGATGCATCTTGGTTAAAAAAATAAAAAATAAAATAAAAAAGAAAAAAAATTTTAAAAAAGGTTAAAAAAGGGTTAAATAGAGGAAAAGAGGCCTTGGTGTGTGTGTGTGTGTGTATACCTGTGTGAGTGTTCGTTGCTGGAAGACGCCCAGATTGCCCTGTGAAGCGATTGCTAATGATCAGGAGTAGTCTAACGCAAGCCCAGTAACTAGTGGATCTTTAGGAGATCCGACCCACGGTGGGCTGACTCAGCTTGGCATAGTCCGGCGAGGAAGCTGCCTGGGTCTAGGAGTGTGTGAACCCATCTTCCCTCCTTTTCCCTTCTGTGTGGGCTACTGACAATCTGATCGTCTCCCTGGAAGCAATTAGAGTATGCGGGTTTATCTCCCGGAAATGGAGTCTTTAGCCGACGCTCTTTGCTGAAAGGAGGTGTACGAGGGTCGTAGTCTTTCTTGTGAGTCTCTCCTGTACGTGAGTGCCCTGTAGGGAGGGATTCTTAGATTCTGGTCCGCTAGCGCGGACAGGGACCCCTTCAGTTGGTGTGACTGGAACATGGGGGGGGAACAGTCTAAACTTTCCACTTTACCCCCTAAGGGTACCCCAGCATATTACATGTACGTACATTATGGTCCTAAAACCTGCAGGTATTTAAATGATTGGAATCTGTACACGCGTGAAAATTCATTTAAACAATGCCCATTAGAAGGTACCTTTGAGTTAGATAAACTTACATACCTCAAAGAATCCCTTAAATCACACACCTCTGCTGCGCAGTGCGAGCAGTTTCTGTCTTGGTGGGAGGAAGCAACAAAGAGACTCCATGAGTCTCGGGTGCGGAGTCTGAAGGACTCCCAGGAGAAATTAAAAACTGAAGTACAAGATTTAAAACTTAAATGTCAGACATCCAAATGTCTTCCTGCTTCAGTGCAGCCCTCTGCTTCTCTTTATCCTCAATTAGTTAAACCTGAAAGTGAGGAGGAGACTACAGAAGATATAGTGGATTTTTTTAGCAGCATTCCACAGCTGCAGCAGGTTTCCCCCTCGGCCCCCCCTTCTCGGGCTGTGCAGGCAGTAATTGTTTCGTCGCCGCAATTATCAACTGCACAAGTTGTTCATTCTCCTTCTTCGGAAGAATTATCTTCTTCCCTACTGACTGACACCAGTAGTCCGGTTAACCCTGCTTCTGCTGATAACCATGCCGGCTACTTTCTTAGAAGCACGACACAGGCACTCCAGGCTCCTTTAAGGGACTTGCCTGGAGCTGGAGCGATAGGGGGGTTAATTAAGGTACATGCCCCGTGGACACCTGGAGATCTTAGAAACTTGGTGAAAGAATTTCCTAAAATCAGGGAGGAGCCAGTAAAGTTTAGAGAAGAGCTCCAGACAGTGATTCAGTGCTATAATCCATCTTGGGCAGATATTAATCAACTTTTACGAGCTGTACTGCCCGCCGAAGTACAGCAACGCCTTAACAGACAGGCGGCTTGGCCTGATGCCGACCCTGGTATTGGGGATGCTTTGACAGAGGCTAGGAATCGTCTCTTGACCTCTATTTCAGAAGTTTGTCCTAAGAAAACAGATTGGACCAAGATTGCAAATTGTAAACAAAATAAGGGAGAATCCCCTGCTGATTATCTTGATAGACTGACTAAGGTCTTTGAACAGCATTCGGGAATTACTGATCCAGCTGATAATGCCAGGGAAGCGGTGGGAGCTGCTTTTGTTCAGGGACTCTTGCCAAAAGTTCAGCAACCATTGAGAACTATTTGTATTGGCTGGCAAACTAAACCCCTTTCAGAATTGGTGACAGTTGCAAATCATTGTACGGCTTGCATAGACCAGAAGAAAGAAACCAGTGAAACAAAACTTATGGCTTTACAGTTGCAAACTTATCAGAACAGGGGTCGTGGGGGAATGAGAAGAGGACGGGGACGAGGTCGTGGGAGAGGTATGGGACGGGGTTCCTCATATCCTGCCCAGAATCCTGCCCCGACTGGGAGCACTGCATGCCACTTGTGTGGTCAGGAGGGACACTGGAGAAATGAGTGTCCAAATCGATTTGCTCAAAATCCTACTCAGTTCCCCAATCCTGAAGCACCTGTATTCTCCCCACAAGGAACCCCTTACTAGGACAGCCTGAGGGAACGTAACTGCATCATGAATCCTTTAATTTCTATTAATCAAGAAGGCCCGTTTGTTGATTGTAATATTGCTGGTAAATCTGTTACTTGTCTTGTAGACACTGGGGCTAGTAGGTCTGCTCTGAGATCCTCGGAGTTTCCCTCTGTTCCTTTGTCCGCTTTGTCTGTTAATGCTGTGGGCATTTCAAACTGTCCTGTTTCGCATCCTGTCTCAGTACCCCTCGAAATTTGTCTTGGCCCTCTAGAAGATAAACATTCCTTTCTACTCAGTTCTACTTCTCCTGTGAATTTGCTGGGAAGAGATCTGTTGTGTAAATTAGGTTGTACCATCTACTGTACACCAGATGGCGTATTCTTACAGGTTCCTGATGAGAATACTAACCTGGTGTTGGCTACACTCCATATATCCGAGCCAGCTGCGTCGAAGTCTCCACTCAGCCCTGACCTTGTGCATTTGTTGTCACAAGTGCCCCCCCATCTCTGGTCTCGTCATGCAAATGAAGTGGGACGGATTAGAACAGCCGAGCTGGTTAAGATTTTTGTGGACCCTGCTAAGCTTTTGCCAAGGATTCCACAGTACCCACTGCGTCCTGAAGCAGTGGCAGGCATAGCTCCGGTTATAGAATCTTTATTGCAACAGGGTATTATTTTTCCCACTATTAGTTCTTGTAATACTCCTATCTTTCCTGTAAAGAAGCCAGGAAGGAATACCTATCGTTTTGTTCAAGACCTTCGCGCTATTAATGCTGTGGTTTTGCCTTCTTTTCCAGTGGTTCCAAATCCAGCTACAATTCTTTCTTGTATTCCACCGTCAGCCACTTATTTCTCTGTTGTAGATTTGTGTTCAGCATTTTTTTCCATTCCAATTCACCCAGATAGTCAGTATTTGTTTGCCTTTACTTATAAAGGATGTCAGTATACCTGGACCAGGTTACCCCAAGGGTATACTGAATCTCCCTCCCTGTTTTCTCAGATCCTGAAGAAGGATCTGGATGATGTGGTTTTCCCTGGAAAATCAGTACTTATACAATATGTGGATGACCTTTTACTGGCGTCTTTCTCTTTTGACTCTTCTAAAACTGATACTCTGACTCTTTTAACTGCTTTAGCTGCCAAAGGTCACAAAGCATCCCGAGAGAAACTCCAACTGTGTCAACCCAAGGTTCATTATCTTGGTCATGATATTTCTCATGGCAAGCGTCATTTATCAGACTCTCGTATTTCAGCTATTTTAAATATGCCTAGGCCTAGTACTGTTTCTCAAATGCGTACTTTTCTGGGCATGACTGGATATTGCAGGCAGTGGATTTTAGGTTATGCAACAGTGATTAAACCCTTACAGGATCTGACTAAGTCTGGTACCCCTGAACCTCTTCCTTGGCCCCCAGAGGCTGAGAGTGCTTTTGTTGCTATTAAACAGAGACTATCTACTGCTCCGGCCCTGGGACTTCCTGATTATACTAAACCGTTTACTCTTTTCTGTCATGAGCGTAATGGGTTTGCTTTGGCTGTACTAACGCAAAAGCACGGGGACAAACACCGTCCAATTGCCTACTACAGTACTGCCCTAGACGCTGTGGCTGTAGGATTTTCCCCTTGTTTACGGGCTGTAGCGGCAACGGCCCTTTCTGTTCAGTTATCTGAATCTATTGTATTGGGTTCTCCTTTGAGTGTGTGTGTTCCGCATGCTGTGGCTGCACTCTTGTTGAAATCTAGGACGCAGCATTTATCCGCTTCTCGTCTTATCAAATATGAACTGGTTTTGCTTTCTTCCTCTCATATTACTTTGGCTCGTTGCCCTGTTCTTAATCCAGCCTCTTTGTTGCCTGGGCCTGAAGATGGAACCCCACATGATTGTGTGTTTGTAACGTCTGTTCTTACTCGTCCTAGAGATGATTTACTGGATGTGCCTTTGCAGAATCCTGATCTCCTTTATTTTGTGGATGGCTCGTGCTTGCGAGATTCTAAGGGTACATTAGTTGCTGGTTATGCTGTCTGCACTACCTGTGCTGTTGTTGAGAGTGCTTTCCTTTCTTCAGTGTTTTCCTCTCAAGTAGCTGAACTTGTGGCTTTGACTCGAGCTTGTGTTCTGGCTAGAGATCAAACGGTCACTATCTATACAGATTCTCGTTATGCTTTTGGAGTGGTTCATGATTTTGGATTGCTTTGGAAATATAGAGGCTTCCTTACATCCACTGGTTCTCCTATTAAGAATGGTTTTTATGTTTCTGCTCTTTTGGATGCTCTTTTGTTGCCTAAAGCTATAGCTGTTGTTAAATGTACTGCTCACAAGACCCCTCATGATGAAGTTACCCGTGGGAATGCTCTAGCTGACTCTGCAGCTAGGACAGCGGCTCTTTCTGCACCTCAGGCTGTACATTCCTGTGTACTGATAGAGCAGCCTTCACTGGCCTCCCTTGACGATCTGGCTAAGATCCAGGAGGCAGCATCAAGAACTGAGAAGCACTCTTGGAGTGCTGCTGGCTGCATTTTACATTCTGATAATCTTTGGCGTGCCCCGGATGGTCGCCTGGTGGCACCAAAGATGTTATTGCCCTATCTTGCTCGCATATACCATGGGATGGCACACGTGAGCAAAGGGGGGATGGTTGCTGCAGTTGCCCGAGATTGGTTTGCACCCATTTTCCCTTCTGTTGCCCATTCCTACTGTCAACACTGTGTGATTTGTCAACAACACAACATTGGTAAAGCTGTTAAAGCTATGCGAGCAGCCCACCCTCCTCCTTGGGGACCTTTTGTAAATATTCAGATTGATTTTATTCAAATGTCTAAATGTTGTGGTTATGAATATGTATTGGTTTTAGTTGATGTATTTACCAGTTGGGTTGAAGCTTTTCCCTGCAGGAAGGCAGATGCCAGGACTGTTGTGAAACTTCTGCTTAAGGATTTTGTCCCTCGTTTTGGCATTCCTGTGAGTATCAACAGTGATCGTGGAACTCACTTTACTGGACAGATTGTAAAGGAGTTATGTACAACTTTGCAGATCCAACACAACCTTCACTGCCCTCATCACCCACAATCTGCTGGGACAGTGGAACGCCAGAACGGGATTTTAAAAAATAAACTGGCCAAGATTTGTGCTGAAACGAACTTAAAGTGGCCAGATGCCCTTCCATTGGCACTGATGAGTATGAGAGCCATTCCCAATCGAAAGACTGGACTCAGCCCTCATGAGATTTTGACGGGGCGCCCAATGCGACTACCAACTGCACCCCCACTGACCTTAGCTCAGATGGACATTCATTTGATGGATGATATAATGCTTAAGTATTGTCAGGCACTAATGAAATGTGTTAAGTCTTTTTATACACAGGTGAAGGAAGCCTTACCGAAGGATCCTGTGCAACCTTGCCACTCATTGGAACCGGGAGACTGGGTCTACATAAAGGTCCATCAACGAAAGACTGCCCTGGCTCCACGCTGGAAAGGCCCTTTCCAAGTCCTGTTGACTACCAACACTGCTGTGAAGTGTCAAGGACTACCTGCCTGGACCCATGCATCGCACTGCAAAAAGACCCCTCCACCTCGGGAGGCCACACCTACTGATGATCAACGTGCTCCTTCTTCTAGCCCTGCTGCACCTGCTGGACAGCGGAAGAAGAGGACAAGGTGACGTGCTAGAAACCTCTCCCTTGTCCTCTGACGGACCTACTGTGCCTTTGGATTTTTCTAAAGGTATTCCCACGTTGCAACCCTCTTCCCTTTATCATGCTAGACCACGATTGTTTTTGGGGAAGAGGAGAAGATACATTCGTTCTGCAAACTCCTCCAGAGTTCAGGGATTCCTGACTAAAAGAGACATTATGAACTGGCCCTGGTGGAAGAAACGAAGCATCGTTTATTGGCAAGGAGGGAACTGTGGGGAGCGTGCTTGGGCGTGTGGGGTTCAATGGTGGCTTGGATTTCTTCCAGGGGCAGGGCTCTGTGCTTATGGACAAGTACCCTGGGGATGTACTGCCCTCCCTAATTGGCTTTCAGATAATGACTACCAAAAGCACCTTGCTACCACAAAGGTTACCCCCACTAGCCCCTCAACCCTGGCCGTCCCTTCTGTAATTTATCCAGATGTAAACGAAATTGTATATTCTAATGAGATTCGTTGGCCCAGACCTTCCCATCTTAGTGATTTATTAGGATATTGCTCAGAAAGCCTATTTTTTAAAGTTCAACAGACTTCATATGAGAGAACCATTGAGTGGAAAACAAATGGATCAGTGGCAATAGAGATCCATAATATTACTGCAGATCAGCCCCTAGACTTTAGATATGAAATTGATGGATTCCATAGTGAAGTAGATATGATGGTTATTCCTGGAATTTGTGCTATGTTATCTGAAAGAGGCCCTTATTGTTATTTGGTTACCCAATTAGTGAATAATCAAACGACTACCCAAAGAGTTTGTTCTACTACTGGAAATTTTACCTGTCTTGAGACCATTCCAGTGACTGATAATGTGACTTGTACTTTATTGCAATACACTCCCTCTTATGCTATTGATATTAATGCCTCTCAGAAATATATGCAGGTCTACAACCAACAGATGTGGTATAGACCTACGCTGAGGGGAAATGTGCCAGAATATCGGTGGACTGTACTTAACACTACACTAGGGACTGTGAAGTTTACATTGCCTTTATCTAGTTTTCAGATCACCTCTACATATCCAAATTGTTCCCAAGGGGCTGCCATTAGATTAGCACAACTGAGGGCCTGGGTTATTTCCTCTAGAAAGAAGAGGGATCTAGCCGGATCCTTGTGGGATGGGGCCAATTCTGCAGCTGCTGTTTGGAATATTTTTAAGACCCAGGAGCATGATGAGAAATTGGGCCAATTAGAGAAGGCCACTGGCCTGATTTCTGGGGCACAGCTGACACAAGTGCGAACCGGAGTGGGTGAGTTACATGTCATTTCCGCCCTTAGTTCTCTGACCCAGAATTTATTGAGAGAGATGGTACTGAATATCACTGAGGCTGGGAAGGCATTGCAGTGGGATCTAGCATGTTCGGAAATTCAGGATTTCCTGAATGACCAGCTGATGGCCATTCGGAATGATCTAGTGCACCAAGCTTGGCCCACTGCCCTTACAGACACGTCAGGAGTACCATCTGATCTGTGGCCATGGAGACATACTTGGAGACTTTCTGGATGGAAATGTGGACGTTCACAGTGCTCCTTCCAAGCATATGGACCGGTTAAGGGGGTGTGGGCTCCCACATACCGAATCCTGCCGGGTCCATGGGGAGGATGCATGTGGGATTGGGTGATTCACCGAGATATCTGGGAAGTCAGGCCACCTGATTCTCCTAATCGATTTTTGGTTAGTGCTCCTGGGATTACAGCTGATATTTGGATGGGGTTAGGGAATTTATGGACATTTTGGCCGTTAGAACCACCACAGCTTCAGTGTATACGGAAACTGAAGCCAGGGGAGGTTGTCACTGTTTATGACAATATTTGCTGGGAGGGTAAAGGTCGAGGGACTACCCTTACAGGACACCCACTTTTTCAGGCTAATGATAGCTGTGTGTACGTTAATGCCACCACGTTACAAGATATACATATTAATCTTACCACTGCTGCAGGCAATCATATTATTTACTGGCCTGCAGATAGATTGTTACATGTAGCTCTTAGATTTCAGGTATATTTTAATTGGACTAGGATAGTACCTGATCGGTTTCAGAATTTGCTTTCATTGTTGCCAGAGGTTCGCAGAATCTCTGAGTTGCAAGGGCAGATTCACATGCTTCAGAATATATATCATGCTGAGCAGAATGCCTTTCATACAGCTTATAGAGTGTCTACTTTATGTACTAAGTTTGATGTATTGTGCTTTGTTACCAAAACTGTACGACAACCCCATTATTTTATTCCTATGGGGATGTTATTGTTTGTAGTGTTGTTAGTTGGTGTGGGATTATGTTATTGTTGTTGTTGTTGTAAAGGACGTAATGATAGTAATACTACTTTTCATGTTCATGCTAATCATGCATTGTCATTACATCCCATGAAAACCCCTAAGGTTGGGATGTCTCCTGTAGACTCTGAAATCCATGGTTTAATGCAAATTGAGATTTGAGGTATTTGTTGTACTAGAAGTACAAAAGGGGGGAATGTGGAGGCCAAGAATTAATTAATAAAGGTTTGAAGGGATCTTAATGTATGTTAGCTAATTAGCAGAGGTTAAGCTGTTACCCTGTATCTGGTGCAGAGTGAATTGTGTGAAAAGTCGTTACGACCTTGTGAATTGCAGTCTTGTTTTCTGTTCTGGTATTGCAGACAAATAAGATAATGAATAGGCTTATGTATAAACAAATGCAAATGTTTACTTTTACTGTCTGCAAGTTTGCTAGCCACTGTCTGTTAAGAAGGTATAAAGATTGTTATGATTGTTTTACTAATTGAGAGAGATCTGTTCAGGACAAGGGGCAACCCAGTTCCTGACACTCTCTCCCTCTTGTGTTCACTAGAGTATTATAATAAAGTATTTGTTTTTGCTGCACCTAAACATAAGCGAGAACTGAGTTTTCTTCGACAGGGCAAACAACATGTCTGGTACTTGGAGTGGCAGGGGATGAGGTTTGTGATGGCTCTTAGTTCCGGGGGGGGGGGGGTGTTTATTCCACAGTTTGTTACTGCTCCCGGGGAAGGTTGTTTCCAGCCCAGACAAGCCTCACTCTTACTGTTGAGAATTCCATGGTCCAGGGGAGTGAAGTTAACTCCTGTCTTTATCCCAGAGCTTTAGATGGTCTTTCAGATGTCCTGGGGTCAGGCCAGGGAGAGCTTTGAAGATAAGGACCAAGACCTTGGACTTACTTCAAAAATGTATTAGAAGCCAGTGTAGCGAGCAGAGAGCCGTTCAATATGTTCACGGCAGCCTGAAGAGAGGCACTGCGACATTCTGACCACGTAAGTGTGGACGTTCTCATGCCCGGGTATATTGCGTTGCTGTCGGCCAGCTGAGAGGTGATGAAGGCATGAGGCCAGGCCTTCATTTGCCAGGATGGGATGGAGTCTCCTAGCCGACCAGAGCTGGTAGCAAGCATTACTTGCGGATGCCGTGATGTGAGAGCTCAGCATCAGCGAGGAATCCAAGTGAACTCCTAGACTATGGACTGAATTGACTGATGTGGGTGTGTATCTTCAACCAGCAGAGGCTGCACCATGGCTGGGAACTCTACAAGACACTGTCCTCTGCCCACCAGCATCACCTCTGCCTTGTTCAGGTTCAGGGCTTGTCTCCACTATCTGCCGGATCGGCGGGCAGCGATTGATCCAGCAGGGGCGGATTTATTGTGTCTATTATAGATGCGATAAATCAACCGCTGAGCGCTCTCCCCTCGACTCCGGTACTCCACCGGAATGAGGAGCGCAAGCGGAGTTGACGGGAGAGCGTCAGTGTCGACTTACTGCAGTAAGTAAATCTAAGAACATTGACTTCAGCTGTGCTATTCACGTAGCTGAAGTTGCGTATCTTAGATCAACCCTGCGCGGTAGTGTAGACAAGCCCTCAGTTTCAGCCCGCTGTTCTTCATCCCAGAGCTGCTCTCATCCAAGCCCTGGGCCATCTAGGTGGTGGTGATGTGGTCATATGTAAAGGCAGGGATACCAGACTATATGGACCAAAGGTCTGATCCGATACAGCAGGAGGTGAGGATGCTGGACTATATGGACCAGTGATCTGATCTGGTATAGCAGAAGATGAGGACACTGGACTATGTGGACCAATAGTTTGATTTGGTACAGCAGGAGGCAGAGATACTGGACTATATAGACCAATGGTCTGATGTACAGTCATTTCTGTGATGCTTTGTCTGATCCCTACCCTGGTCATAGGCTCCCGTGTCACGTAGGCGAAGGTGCTCCCTGTACGCGATGCTGATGGTATCCACAGAGGCTGCGTGGGCCCAGGAAGAACCCTGATCGCAAGACCCGGCGGTGGCAGCTCCCATAACATGATCTCTGGGCCCTACATCAGTGTCCTGTTGACTGACTGCTCTGCTAAGAGCCTCCTGCAGGGATGCACCCCTGGCATGGAGGGGCAGGGCCTCATTTCTCAGCGGCTACGAGGATCCTTCCCTTGGCCATCGCAGGCTTTGACTCTGTCCCCTCTAGAGCCTGTCAGAGCCCCAGGCCCAGGTTAATTTTCCTGGGGGCCAATATCTTGTGTTTACCTACAGACTCTTCTGAGGTTAACCTCCACCCCGTGGGCCTTCCAGTGATGAATCCTGAGGGGCTTCTTCCCAGCTCTCAGCCAGGGCAGGAGGCCTGGGGTCCTCAGGTGTCATTAGCTTCACTCTCCCCCCCGTTACAGCCTTCCCCCACCCCATCTTGCTATAGCCCCTTATCCTTCTATAGCTTCATACACCCTCTTTCACCCTCTCTGCCTCCATACAACCCCATTTCACCTCCAAATAGCCTGCGTCTCCGGTTCCCCCTCCATGTAATCTCTTCCCCCTCTCGTTGCACTCACCCCTACTCTCCTCCTGACCCCCTGCAGCAGGGCTTAAATTCTCACATAGTCTTTCCCAGAGCCCTCCATGTTCCCACCCTTTCAGGGCTTCATCTGTGGGGTGGGAGTGCGCCGGGGCTCGGGGGGATGTAGGGGTTCAGGGCTTCTGCCCCACAGGTGAGAAAATAGTTACCAGAGCTCCGCTCCAGACAGCTGTGGTTGAATTTAAGCCAAGCCCTGCAGCATTTCCCTTCCCCTCTGTATAATCCCTTTCCCCCCCTTCCCTTTAATCCACTTCTTTTCCCCCTCCCATGACCCCATTCGCTCTCCCTCTCCAGCTATGGTTCCCACATCCTTTCCTTTCCCTCCCCCCTTCTTCCATTGCTCTAAAATCAAAGGAGAGACGGGTTATCAGAGAGCTACCACCTGAGCTGTTTCCCCTGGTTCTTGTGTTCTGGGTTCCCTGCACAGGAGAGTGGGTTTGCCTTTCTGTACTTGGATAGACCCACATTGCATTAGATGCAAACTACCCCAATAGTTAAGGCTCCTGCATACTCAGGCTAGACCTAAATCCCATGGCCAAGTTACTAGAATCATAGAACTGGAAGGGACCTCGAGAGGTCATCTAGTCCCGTCCCCTGCACTCAAGGTGGGACTAAGTATTATCTAGACCATCCCTGACAGGTGTTCGTCTAATCTGCACTTAAAAAACTCTACTGATGGAGATTCCACCACCTCCCTGGGCAATTTATTCCAGTGCTTAACCACCCTGACAGGAAGTTTTTCCTAATGTCCAACCTAAACCACCCTTGCTGCAATTTAAGCCCATTGATTCTTGTCCTGTCCTCAGAGGTTAAGAAGAACAATTTTTCTCCCTCCTCCTTGTAACAACCTTTTATGTACTTGAAAACTGCTATCATGTCCTCTCTGTCTTCTCTTCTCCAGACTAAACAAACCCAATTTTTTCAATCTTCCCTCATAGGTCATGTTTTCTAGAACTTTAATTATTTTTGTTGCTCTTCTCTGGACTTTCTCCACATCTTTCCTGAAATGTGGTGCCCAGAACTGGACACAATACTCCAGCTGAGGCCTAATCAGCGCGGAGTAGAGTGGAAGAATTACTACTTGTGTCTTGCTTACAACACCCCTGCTAATACAGCCCAGAATGATGTTTGCTTTTTTGCAACAGCATCACACTGTTGACTCCTATTTAGCTTGTGATCCTCTCTGACCCCCAGATCCCTTTACGCAGTGCTCCTTCCTAGGCAGTCATTATACGTTTTGTATGTGTGCAACTGACTGTTCCTTCCTAAGGGGAGCACTTTGCATTTGTGCTTATTGAATTTCATCCTGTTTACTTCAGACCATTTCTCCAGTTTGTCCAGATCATTTTGAATTTTAATCCTATCCTCCAAAGCACTTGCGACCCCTCCCAGCTTCGTATTGACTGCAAACTTTATAAGTGTACTCTCTATGCCATTATCTAAATCATTGAACAGAACTGGACCCAGAACTGATCCCTGTGGGACCCCACTCATTATGCCCTTCCAGCCTGACTGTGAACCACTGATAACTACTCTCTGGGAATAGTTTTCCAACCAGATTTGCACCCACCTTAGAGTAGCTCCATCTAGGTTGTATTTCCCTAGTTTGTTTATGAGAAGGTCATGTGAGACAGTATCAAAAGCCTTACTAAAGTCAAGGTATACCACATCTACCATTTATTCCCTATCCACAAGGCTTATTACCCTATCAAAGGAGCTATCAGGTTGGTTTGACACAATTTGTTCTTGACAAATCCGTGCTGACTGTTATTTATCACCTTATTACCTTCTAGGTGTTTGCAAATTGATTGTTTAATTCTTTGCTCCATTATCTTTCCGGGTACAGAAGTTAAGCTGACTGGTCTGTAATTCCCCGGGTTGTCCTTATTTCCCTTTTTATAGATGGGCACTAGATCTGCCCTTTCCCAGTCTTCTGGAATGTCTCCCACCTCCCGTGACTTTTCAAAGATAATCGCTAATGGCTCAGATATCTCCTCAGTCAGCTCCTTGAGTATTCTAGGAGGCATTTCATCAGGCCCTGGTGATTTGAAGACATCTATCTTGTTCTTTCCCTATTTTAGACTCTGATTCTACCTCATTTTCACTGGTTTTCACTATGTTAGGCGTCCAATTGCCACCAACCTTCTTGGTGAAAACCGAAGCAAAGACGTCATTAAGCACCTCTGCCATTTCCACATTTTCTGTTATTGTCTCCACCCCCCCCGCCCCATCGAGTAACGGGCCTACTCTGTCCTTGGTCTGCCTCTTGCTTCTAATGTATTTGTAGAATGTTTTCTTGTTTCCTTTAATGTCCCTAGCTAGTGTGATCTCGTTTTGTGCCCTGGCTTTTCTCATTTTGTCCCTACAAACTTGTGTTGTTTGTTTCTATTCATCCTTTGTAATTTGACCAAGTTTCCACTTTTTGTTGGGCTCTTTTTTTTGAGTTTTAGATCATTGAAGATTTCCTGGTTAAGCCAGGGTGGTCTCTTGCCATACTTCCTATCGTCCTACGCAGTGGATAGTTTGCTCTTGTGTCCTTAATGATGTCTCTTTGAAAAACTGCCAATTGTCTTCAGTTGTTTTTCTCCTTAGACTTGCTCCCAAGGGATTTTACCTACCAACTCCCCGAGTTTGCTAGACTTTGACTTCTTGAAATCCATTGTCTTTAATGTGCTGTTCTCCCTCCTACCATTCCCTAGAATCCTGAACTCCACCATTTCATGATCACTTTCACCCAAGCTGCCTTCCACTTTCAAATTCTCAACCACATCCTCCCTATTTGTCAAAATCAAATCTAGAACAGCCTCTCTCCTAGTAGCTTTCTCCACCTTCTGAAATAAAAAATGGTCTCAATACATTCCAAGAACTTACTGGATAATCTGTGCCCTGCTGTGTTATTTTCCCAACAGATGTCTGGGGAGTTGAAGTCCCCCATCACCACCAAGTCCTGTGCTTTGGGTGATTTTGTTAGTTGTTTAAAAAAACCTCATCCACCTCTTCTTCCTGGTTTGGTGGTCTGGAGTAGACCGCTACCATGACATCACCCTTGTTTTTTACCTCTTTTATCCTGACCCAGAGACTTTCAACAAGTCTGACTCTTATCTCTATCTCAACCTCAGTACATGTGTATACATTTTTAACATATAAGGTAATACCTCCTCCCCCTTTTTTCCCTGCCTGTCCTTCCTGAGCAAGCTGTACCCTTCTATACCAATATTCCGGTCATCCGTATTATCCCATCAAGTCTCTGTGATGCCAATTATATCCTAGTTGTGTTTATTTACTAGCATTTCGAGTTCTTCCTGCTTATTCCCCATACTTCTCACATTAGTATACAGACATCTAAGATACTGATTTGATTTTCCCTCTCACCCAGTTCTGTCTTGTCTCTCTTTTATTCCTGCTACAACAGCCCATGCCGCGCCCTCCCCCCCACATTCTGACCCTTCTCCCAGGTCTCCATGCTTTTGACTTACCTGTGGCCTTTGGTCACCTGCCCCTGTCGAACCTAGTTTAAAGCCCTCCTCACGAGGTTAGCCAGTCTGTAGCCAAATATGCTCTTCCCCTTCCTCGATCGCTGGACCCCATCTCTGCTTAGCAGTCCTTCTTCCTGGAACAGCATCCCATGGTCAAGGAAGCCAAAGCCCTCCTGGCAACACCATCCTCGCAGCCAGGCATTCACCTCCAGGATGCATCTGTCTCTGCCGAGGCTCCTACCTGTAGCCTCCGTTGGAGGATTCTGTGGCAATACCATATAGGTGTAGAAAACCCAGGTTTTTATTGAGTGAAATGTGGCTGTCAGTGACAAACTGAGCACCACATCCCTGGCATTGCTTTTGTTGCTCTTACATCCAGCTCATTTTAGGCTGCCTGCAGTTTCAGTTTTCAATATATTCCAGCTTGTCCTCCTTAGGTTTCAGAGTCAACAATCCATTCCGATGAATGGAGCTGTTCATGCCTCACAGCAGTTTGTTTCAGGCTGTGTGCGGAGTCAGGGAGACACTGCTGCATTGGTTACACTCGGTCCGTTCTCTCTCCATACCGCAGCACCCAGGAAGGCCTGGAAATAGATATCTATGGAACGCTGAGATCCCGGAGCAGAATTCTGGGGCTTGGGGTGAATTCCATGGCAAACCTCGTGGCCGTGCCATATGCTGGGACCTTACACTAGACAAACAATAGGATTTGAGATGCCATTAAAGCATCCTTATTACTGAAAGACTGTTTCTGCATGCTGTATAAGCGATCTGGGAAATATATCTGCTTGGCTGTTTCTCCCCCCTCCCCACCTTTTAAACACATCAGCAACACTCCTGAGCGAAGAAGCAGGAGCAGATGATTTTCCTCCGGATCCGGAATATGAAGGTGCGGCTGGTAAATCCAACTTGCTATTTCCCCTTTGCCGTTCTGTACACTACGTTGCATGTGTACGGTGCTGCAGGGTACAAAGCTCTAAAATAATATGCTCTTCAGGGGCTCTCAGGAGAACTGGTCGAGCAGCCCAGCTTGGAGTAAACCTGCTTGTAAATCTGACGTCTCTCTGCCTATTCCTGTAATTTAATCTCCACCTGCCCAAGCACTTTCTGATGCTCCTCTTCTTTCTCCCAGGGGCTCTGTTCTGCCGAATCCGGTGCCATGGGGATGAACTTGGCAGAAGGTCTCCTGGGACATGTGGCCCTTGAACTAGACAGGAGAACCTCAGTGATGGCCCTGGGAAACAAAGCCCATTCCTAGCCCCATGTACAGGTGCTGCAGCAACAGGAGCTGAGACAGATTTAACACCCTTGCCAGGTGGGATCCTCGGTGGCTAAAGAACAGAGTAAGTGAATGTGGGACAAAGGAGAGCTCTGGCTGGGGAACGGAAAACTAGCAGCAGGCCCCGCAGGTGCATGGATCAGAGATGAAGTGTGTAGGGGTGGGGGTGGCGGGGATGCAAATCTCATGCTCTGTTGCTTTGCATCATTTGCAGCAGTGCAAAGTGTGTAAAATGCTACCGTTCTGATTGGATAGTTGCACACCCACTTTATACAGGTGTAAATGATGGTGCAAGGCATCTGTGAATCAGGCCTAGAGTCCTATCCCACCCATCCCCCACGACCAGTGGAGGTGTATTTACAGCACCTCCTTCCCCAGTGCACCGGAGTGACTCTAGCAGTGGGAGTCCCATCATACCCCTGGATGTGATTCCACAGCCCAGTAGGTCTCACCATTAGGAAAGGGTTCCTGTTGTCCATTGCTCAGCTCCACCCACTCATTCCTTTCCCCAGTCACCACAGGGCTCACCTCTCTTTCCACTATAAAGATCTGAAGATGCATCTTTGTTTCTGCCAGGATCCTTGGCAGGTCTCAGGAAAAGATGCCAGTTTTCTGCCCAGCAGAAATTCAGATTCTCATAAGAACGGCCACACTGGGTCAGACCAATGGGCCATCTAGCCATCACTGTTTACCCCTTTTCCCAGATCATTTATGAATATATTGAATAGGACTGGGCCCAGTACAGATCCCTGTGGGACACAACTATTTACCTCTCTCCATTCTGAAAACTGACTATTTGTTTCCTATCTTTTAACCAGTTACTGATCCATCAGAGGATCTTACCCCATGACTGTTTACTTTGCTTAAGAGCCTTTGGTGAGGGACCTTGTCAAAGGCTTTCTGAAAATCTAAATACACTGTATCCACTGGATCACCCTTGTCCACATATTTGTTGACCTCCTCAAAGAATTCTAGTAGATTGATGAGGCATGATTTCCCTTTACAAAAACCATGTTGACTCTTCCCCAACAAATCGTGTTCATCTATGTGTCTGATCATTCTGTTCTTTACTATAGTTTCAACCAATTTGCCCAATACTGAAGTCAGGCTTACTGGCCTGTATGACACTCTGTACCTCAGGGGAACACCCAGCACCCCCATGTTCATCCTTATAATATGATTGTGTGATATCTAATGCAGTTTGTCATGTTGGGTGGCTTCGGAAGGCTTATGATGTACTGAGCATTGTTATAGCGATGTTATAGTAACTGTTGTTATATTAATGTTATAGGTTATAATTTCATGTATATAGTTATGAGGCTGAAAATGTGTCTTCATGGCTTAAAATAAGCCCAGGCAAAAACTCTCCAGGAGCAGAGGGGCAGTTCACACCTCATCAGGGCATGGATGGGACAAACCCAGCCTCAGAGGAACAAAGGATGCTGGCCTAGGCAGCAACAAAAGGATCTGTTGGACTCTTGAGTGAGTCACCTCCCTTCCTTTGGTCAGTTTGGGACTGCGATGAGCAGGGCCGGTGCAACCATTTAGGCGACCTAGGCAGTTGCCTAGGGCACTGGGATTTGGGGGGCGCCATTTTCTTCAGCAGTGACCGTGGTGGCCGGATCTTTGGCCGCCCCGGTGGCCGCCGGCATTTAGGCGGAGGGAGCTGGGGCAGGGGAGCACGGGGAGAACCGCCTGCAGCAAGTGGGGGGGGGCACGCAGGGGAACTCCCCGCCCCAGCTCGCCCCTGCCCCGCCTCCTCCCTGAGCACGCCGTGGCTGCTTCACTTCTCCCGCCTCCCAGGCTTGTGGCGCCAATCAGCTTAGGCGCCGCAAGCCTGGGAGGCAGGAGAAGTGAAGCAGACACGGCGTGCTCAGGGTGCTCGTGCACAGAGCAGGGGTGAGCTGGGGCGGGGGGGGTGCCTCAGGGCGGAGGGTGGGGGGTGGGGAGCTGTCGCAAGGGGGATGCCTCAGGGTGGAGGGGGGGGAGCTGCCGCGGGGGGGAGCACCTCAGGGCAGGGGGGCGGGGGGGGGCGCAAGGTGGAAGTTTCGACTAGGGCATGAAACATCTTTGCACCGGCCCTGGTGATGAGGTGATGTTCACCTGACTCTGAAGGGGGGAGGGGGCAAAGCCAAGAGGGAAGAAAGAACATGATAAAAGGGAGAGACGCTTGCCAGGCTCTTCCTCTCTCTTCCACCTACACCTACAGACACCACCACCACCAAGCGACTGAAGCGCTGATCAAAGGGGAGAGCCTGCCCGAAGGGCAACCAGCCAGCCTGTGGTGAGAAGCATCTCAGTTTGTAAGGACATTGAAAGTGTTAAGATCAGCTTAGAATGCGTTTTGCTTTTGTTTCATTTGACCAAATCGGACTTGTTATGCTTAGATTTTAAGTGATTATAAGTCAATCTTTCATAGTTAATAAATTAGTTTGTTTGTTCTACCTGAAGCAGTGTGTTTGGTTTGAAGCGTGTCAGAGACTCCCCTTGGGATAACAAGCCTGGTACATATCAATTTCTTTGTTAAATTGATGAACTTGTGTAAGCTTGCAGCGTCCAGCGGGGATAGCAGCACACTGCAAGACGGAGGTTCCTAGGACTGAGTCTGGGACTGGAGATATTGGCTAGTGTCGTTCGGTTGCACAATCCAAGGAGCAGCTTCCATGCCAGAGGCTGTGCGTGACCAGCCCAGGAGTGGGGGTTCTCACAGCAGAGCTGGCTCCCAGAGTCAAGGATTGGAGTGACCTAGCAGATCACTGGTCCAGATAACACCAGAGGGGAACATCACAGCCTGTAATTGCCGGGATCACCTCTGGAGTCTTTTTTGAAAATTGGTGTCACAATAGCTGTCCTCCCTTCATTCGGTACAGAAGCTGATTTAAATGGTAGGTTACAGACAACAGTTAGTAGTTCTGCAGTTTCACATTTGAGTTTCTTCAGAACTCTTGGGTGAATTCCACCTGGTGCTGGTGACTTATTACTGTTTAGTTTATCAATTTGTGCCAAAAGCCCCTCTAATGACACCTCAATCTGGGACAGTTCCTCAGATTTGTCACCTAAAAAGAATGGCTCAGGTTTGGGAATCTCCCTCACATTCTCTGCAATGACGACGGATGCAAATAATCCATTTAGTTTCTCTATAATGGCCTTATCTTCCTTGAGTGCTCTTCTAGCATCTCGATCGTCCAGTGGTCCCACTGGTTGTTTAGCAGGCTCCTGAGTCTGAGATAATTAAAAAAATATTTGCTGTGACTTTTTGAGTCTTTGGCTAGCTGTTCTTCAAATTCTTTTTTGGCCTTCCTAATTATAGTTTTACACTTCATTTGCCAGAGTTTATGCTTCTTTCTATTTTCCTCAATAGGATTTAACTTCCACTTTTTAATGGAGGCCTTTTTGCCTCTCACTGCTTCTTTTACTTTGTTTTTTCAGTCACAGTGGCACATTTTTTGGTCCTCTTACTGTGTTTTTTAATTTGGGCTATACATTTAAGTTGAGCCTCTATTATGGTGTTTTTAAAAAGTTCCCATGCAGCTTGCAGGAATTTTACTTTTGATGCTGAACCCTTTAATTTCTGTTTCCCTAACTTCCTCATTTTTGTGTAGTTCTCCTTTCTGAAATTAAATGTTACCATGGTGAGCTGCTTTGGTGTTGGCCCCCCAACAGGGATGTTAAATTTAATTATATTATGGTCACTATTAGCAAGTGGTCCAGCTATATTCATCTCTTGGACCAGATCCTGTGCTCCATTTAGGATTAAATCAAGAATTGCCTCGCCTCGTGTGGGTTCCAGGACTAGCTGCTCCAAGCAGCAGTCATTTAAGGTGTCAAGAAACTTTATCTCTGCATCCCGTCCTGAGGTGACATGTTCCCAGTCAATATGGGGATAGTTGAAATCCCCCATTATTATTGAGTTCTTTATTTTAATAGCCTCTCTAATCTCCCTGAGCATTTCACAGTCACTATCACCATCCTGGTCAGGTGGTCTGTAATATAGCCCTACTGCTATATTCTTATTCTTATTCTATATTCTTATTATTCAAGCATGGAATTACTATCCATAGAGATTCTATAGTACAATTAGTTTTATTTAAGATTTTTACTTCATTTGACTCTATGCTCTCTTTCACATGTAGTGCCACTCCCCCACCGGCATGACCTGTTTTGTACCCTGGCATTACTGTGTCCCATTGATTTTCCTCAGTTCTGTGTTGCCATTTATATCAATAGTCTCATTTAATACCAAGCATTCATATTCACCTGGCTGAGTATTTAGACTTCTAGCATTTGTACATAAGCACTTCAATATTTTTTTAGCTGTCTGCCATTACGTGATGTAATTGAATTGGACTCTTTTTCATGTGACTGTTTCTCATCAGTTCCTACCTGTATTTTATCATCTTCCATCCTCTCAGCCTTACCAGATGGGCTCGCCCTGCAGCTGGGGTGGGCAAACCTCTCCCAGAGAGCATTCATGGGCAGGTGAGCTCCATGGACCATAGGAAAAACAAAGGGCTAGTGTGGGGGGGGTCCAGGGATGTGGGAGAGGATGAGGTGGGGGGTTAGTACAGGAACCTTTCTCATTTCTCTTGCCCGAGTTACCTCTCCTGCTCCCATTTACTAGGTCTGAGATTTTAAGATTTACCTTGAAACCCTAGATCAGCGATCCCCAAACATTTGAGGGTCACCCCCCCTTACGCCTGTCTACCAGGGCCGACTCCAGACCCCAGCGTGCCAAGCGCGTGCTTGGGGCGGCGTGCCTGCGGGAGGGCAGCAGGTGGCTCCGGTGGACCTCCCGCCGGCATGCCTGCGGAAGGTCCGCTGGTCCCGCGGCTCCGGTGGAGCATCCGCAGGCGTGCCTGTGGGAGGTCCACTGGAGCCGCGGGACCGGTGACCGCCAGAGCACCCCCCGCGGCGTGCTGCCCTGCTTGGGGCGGCACAATTCCTAGAGCCGCCCCTGCTGTCTACACCCCCTCCGCCCCCCCGGAGCCAGGGCTGGGAGTGGGCTCCGCATGGAGGGACGTGGACAAGGGTAAGAGGGCCCAGGCTGGGGCCACAGCTGGGGGTGGTCTGAGGCCAGGAGCAGAGCTGCAGCCAGCAGCCAAGGCTAGGGGCTGGTGCAGGGCCGGGAGCCAGGGATACGGTTGTGGGTGGGACCGGAGCAGAGCTGGGGCTGGGGAGGGGCTGGCCCTAGATCTCCTCCCTCAAACCCTTCTAGCTACTATAGAAAGGCAGTTACTGGGCCACAGACCCACCAGGAATGATGCCCACTGTAAGTGACTGGGCCAGCACCATAAGAGAGGTTGGGCTGCAGAATCTCCTCTTATTTATGGCAGTGCCTGCTACAGGCTAAAAGAACAGGAGCACTTGTGGCACCTTAGAGACTAACAAATTTATTTCAGCATGAGCTTTCGTGAGCTGCAGCTCACTTCGTCGGATGCAACACAGGCTAGGCACTTCCCAGACATTCAGGCCAGGGTGGCCCCTGGCCCGGGGAGCTCACAGATAGGGAGCATCAGGGGAAGGGGGACAGCAACAAGGCAGCTTGATGCATGAGAAACAGCGTGGGCCTTTCAGAGGAAGGGAAACGGGGCGGGAGCAGGGGCCCTGTGGGAGAAGGCATGCGGGCGTCAGTGTAGCAGGCTGACAAAGCAGGGCTCGGCGGCGGAGCAGGCGGCGGGCGGGCAGGTATGTGGCGTTTTGGCAAGACGCTCGCCATGGATGCAATGGCAGGCGGGGAAGCGAGGAAAGGGTCTGAAGAGGAGGAAGCTGGGCCACAGGCCGTCTGTGCGGTGAGGATCCCACCGCTGGGCTGAGATTGGAAGATCCTTGGGGACTGGGATGGTCAGCCGCGAAGGCATGGGGATGCTGACTGGTTTTGCTGCAGAGATTTTGATAGTGAACCCCGCGGCTACCTCTCTAGCTGTGAGACAGCATTTCCCTCACGACAGCCAACGCGGCCCATGTCAGGCACCGTCTATCGGCCGTTCAATGGCTCGCATGCGTATCTTGGGCCAGAGAAGCCTCGGAACCTTATTTCCACCGCTACAAATACCGTGGAGGCCAGTGACCGACGGGGCCATTGGGCCTGAACCTCACACTGCCCCGACTCTCTGCGAGGTTCTGCTGTTGGCCCCCATCACCGCAGCAGCTGGTAAGTCCAGTTCGGGGTTGAGATGTGGGGGCAGAGCGGGGCTTGGGAGAAGCTTGTATGGCTGTTGCCTGAGCTGTAGCAGGGTGCCCAGTCTCCGGGGCTGACAAGCCACCACCTTTCACCAGAGTTAAAGTTACTGGTCTTGTCCTCATCCCAAAAGTCATTTCTCTCCTTCCTGCCAGCCCTCTCCATTCCCTCCCCCTTTCAGAGCTCCCTTCCTCCCCTGCCCCCCCCAGGGGGGCTGTTTTGGGATTACTGGTCAAATGCATCACTCCAAGCGGTATTAAAATGTCAGCACTTGACATTAAATATTTATGCCCCCTGGTTTAGTAATGCACTGAAATGACACCTCATAAACAAGCTTCGTGTATTACTCAGAGTGTAAAGGACACTGGACGTGGCGACAGCTCACCTCCACCTCTGCCAGGTCCCACCAAGAAGAAAGTGCTTATCCACGGTGACGCCGACAGGGGCTCGACCTGCCGCTGGGGTGGGCATTCATGGGCAGGTGAGTTCCACAGGGCAAGCAAGGGGCTCGTGGGGGCTGCAGGGACATAGGGAAGAGGATGAGTGTGGGGGAGTTAGCACAGAAAGCTTTCTGTGTCTGGAGGCCTGAGTTCAAATGTAGACTGGCTCACAAGTGAGGGAGAACTTGGCTGTCCTTCAGCCAAATCCCTGGTGGACAGGGGTGCACATCACTGAAAAAACTCACCATACAATTATGTGGGAGGAGAGTGATGTCTCGTGGTCAAAGCACAGGGCTGCAAGTCAGGACTACTGCGTTCTGGACCCAGCTCTGGGAGAGAAGTGATGTTCAGAGGTCAGAGCACAGGGCTGGGGACTAAGGACTTCTGGGTTCTATCCCAGGTGGGGACAAGCTACAAATCAGGACTGCTAGCTTCCATTATTCGTTCTGCCATTACTCCATATGTGGCCTTGGGAAAGTTCCTTCCCCCTGTCTGTGCCTCAGTTTCCCTGGATGTAGTATGGAAATACTGTGACTGTTGTACCTCCTGGGGTAACAGGGAGTGATCTGAGATACTTGGATGCAAGAGGTTGCACAGATACAAAGAAAAGTGTATTAAACTACACAGGGTTGTGTGTGTGCATGCTTAGTATACAGATTCGGAAGTACCAGGCACCAGGCTGGCAAGGAGTGATCTGGGAGGACCTGATTACTTACTGCACAGGCTGGGGCAGGCAGCATTGTGTCCATGCTAATAATTACAATATTCTCTATGTATCCAGTCGGCGTTTCTATGGCCAGATCATCCAAAGAGCTCAGCCTGTTGGGGTCATGTTCACTGCTGAGCCCCTTTGCAAATCCAGGCCTTATTTAGGTGTCTAAACAGCTCCAATTGTGAGCACCGAGTGCTTGGAAATCTGGTCTTCAGCTCTTCTGAATATCTGGTCCTGCCTGTGTATTTCTAGCGCACTCCCCACCAGGCAGAAGGCGCTGGCCGTCTGGGTCCTGAATACCCATGGCTTAGAAGTCATCGGGTTTAGAGACCATGAGCCAGATTGTTGGATTTTAAGGTGAGACAGGACCATTCTGAACATTTCGTCTGACCTCCTGCATCGCACAGGCTGGAGAATTTCCCTCCGGGGTTCCGGTATCAAGCCCAGGACTTCTGGCTGAGCTAGAGCAGGTCGTGTAGAAAGAGACAGCAAGTCTTAATGTACAGGTAGCAAGTGAGAGAGAATCCACCACATCCCTAGGTTGTAAATTGTTCCAATGGTTAATCATCCTCACTGTTAAAAATCTGGGCCTTGTTCCTAGTCTAAATCTCTCTAGCTTGGGCGCCCAGCCGTTTTGCCTTTCTCAGCTAGATTGAAGAGCCTTCTGGTCTCTGAAGTCTCCTCCCCATGTAGGTACTTATAGACTGTCCAGTTAAGCACTGGCACAACCTACCTAGGGCCATGGTGGATTGCAGTCTGTAAATCCAGGCTGGATGTCCTTCTAGCTCAAACAGCAATTATGGGCTTGATGCAGCATTTCCTGGCTGAGATTCTCTGGCCTGTGTGGTGCAGGAGGTCAGATGAGGTGCTCATAATGGCCTCTTCTGGCCTTAAAAGCTATGGATCTATAGCCCTTCTTGACCGTCTCTTGGCTAAGCTAGATAGATGCAGAGGTGAATCTGTTGGTGTCTAAGGTTGGAGTGAGCTGCGGGAGACGGTATAAATCAGCACTCTCTCGTACACTCCTGTCTGAATTCGGCCCCCGTGTTTGCACAGCTGCAGGCATGCTCTTAATAATAAAGTGACGAAGCACATAATGAATCGTGGTCGCAGTATCGAGGGGACACTGACAGACGCTAGCTCTGATCACTCTTTAGGAGCTCAGATGTAAGATTTCCTCCCGGAGTAATTTTTGTCCTTTCCTCTATCTGGCAAACAGGGCTTGAATTCCAGCGGCGGTTTCCCCATGTGCCTTGGAGGGGTAACTGTCATACATGCTCGATGGCTATTCAGATGTGGGGGGAATTCATTCCTCCTCCATAGGTCTAGCATAAGGTCTATGCACCTCTAAAGTGGTGCATGGACCTTGTGAGATTATAGCAGTGTCTAGGCCCTGTATTGACTCTCTGCCAAGAGGTGATTGTCACCCAACGTGTGCTGAGCACTTTGGATGGTATCCGTTGGCTAGAAGAGGAGGTGGAGCGTCTGGGCACAGAGGAATTTGGGAACTGGGTAGGTGTGGCGAGAGAAGGAGACAGTGGCGGTCAGCATGAGCCCCTTTGGGGAGGGAACAGATCCATGGCAGCGGGGAGTTACAAGGAAGCCAGGTACTATCTGAGAAGAACAGTGTTCAGGACAGCAAAGGGAGGTGAAGAAATAAAAAGGGATGATGGAAAAGAAGAAACCAACAGAAGGACCAAGGACAACAGAGCAGAGAGAGTGAACTCCCTGGAATGACAAGGGCAGCTCCTGGCGATTCTCTAACTTAAGGTGACTGTTTTCAGAATCAAAACCCAGGGCAGCCTGGGGGCAACAAGTCAACAATGAGACTCTACTGGTTGGCACGATCGGCACTGGTCTCCCCACAGCAAGAGGTGATGGCCTGGCTCTTGAACCCAGTCCTGGGAGTCCCTAGACAGCTGCTACATCCTGGCTAGCGAAACCAGGGGACTGGGAAGCTGCCCGAGCCAAGACCCCACTCATGGGAGCTCTGATTGGAGGTTCGCCTGGCTCCACCGATTCGATTTAAGCCAGGAGGAGAATGGAACAGGAAGTTTATCTGAGCAACAAGGTGGTTTCCTGTTGTGGTGGCGCTGGACCCTGCTTGCGCCTGCCTCCTGCGCCCAGTCCTGTTCCTGCTCGGCTGCTGCCCTACTCCCGCCTTTGCTTCTGTTCTGCACTTGATCCTTACCTCTCCTCCTGCCTTTATCCTCACCTCCAATCCTGGCTCCTACGCCGGCCTCTGACCTTGACTCAGGCTTGACCCTTGGCTCCTGGTGTTTGGCATCTGGCCTCGACTTTGACCCTCAGCTGCGATGCCTGGTTCTGACTGTTGATTCTGGAGCTGACCCTTGGCTTCGTTCTCCAACCTGGATGCCTGCTCTGCCCGCTAGACCTGACCCCTGCTCTGACTAGTAGGTCAGACTGCCAACATCCCAGTTCATAACATAACAGCCCAACGGTTGACAAGTTTTTTGTAGCCGTCTCATAGTATTTAAAGGCCAGACCAGGTCCAGTCTGACCTACAGTCTATCCAGGACCCCAGCACCCGCACACTAAACTCAACAACTGAAACAGACCAAGGTATTACAGCCCTCAGGAGACTAAACTAGCATGTGCCACAGGCAGAGAAGGAGGGACCGAGGTGCACCAGTGCCTATAGCCCCTGCAATGGCAGGAAATTGATTGTGAGATATACCCAGATGATCCTGGTAAGTGCCCTGCCCCCCACATTGCAGAGGAAGGTGAAAATCCCCCAGGGGCAATCTGACCTGGGGGAAAATTCCTCCTTACCCCACATGTAACGATCCGTTAGACCTTGAGCATGTGAGCAAGAACCAGTCAGCCAAGCACCTGAGAGAGAGAATGTTGGGTGCCACCTCAGAGCCCTGCCCCACCTCGCCCATTGTCCCATCTCCAGCCATGGACATCCCTGATGCTTCAGAGGAAGGAAACAAAACAGGGGCGGCTCTAGGGATTTTGCCGCCTGAAGCACGGCAGGCAGGCTGCCTCCGGCGGTTTGCCTGCGGGAGGTCCTCCGAAGCCGCAGGACCAGCGGACCCTCCGCAGGCAAGCCGCTGGAGGCAGCCTGCCTGCCGCCCTCGCGGCGCCAGCAAAGCGCCCCCCGTGGCTTGCTGCCCCAAGCACGCGCTTGGCGTGCTGAGGCCTGGAGCTGCCCCTGGAAACAAAAAGCCCAACCCCAGAATGCACTGGGGGCCCCTTCCTAGCCCCCGCAGGTGACCAGCAGAAGCCTTGAAACATGTGATTTTTTTAAGGAACATCTGACATGAACCAGAAGGGACCCCCTGGGCAGGGCCGGCTCCAGGCACCAGCTTATCAAGCAGGCGCTTGGGGCGGCAACTCCGGAGCGGGGCGGCACTTCCAGGTATTCAGCGGAGAGCCCCTCACTCCCGCTCGGAGCGAAGGACCTCCGCTGAATCGCCGCAGATCGCGAGCGCGCCTTTTTTTTTTTTTTTTTTTGCTGCTTGGGGCGGCAAAACCCCTGGAGCCGGCCAAGCCTCTGGGCTGCCCCTGTCATGCCATGCTCTTCATAAATTGATCAAGCTCCATTTTAAATCTAGCTGGGTCATTAGCCCCTCTGATAAATGAGAGAAGGGTAGCTCCCTTTTGTGGACACCCAGTCAGCCAGTTGGCTGTGGACTCCCTCTTGGTGGTGGTTCTCTACTTGCTTTACCTGTAAAGGGTTAACAAGCCCACAGGTAAAAGGAAAGGAGTGGAATGGGCAGCTGACCAAAAGAGCCAATGGGAGGGCTAGAACTTTTTAAAATTGGGGAAAACACTTCCCTTTGTCGGTGTGTCGTGGTTCTCCGGGGAAGAGGGGAACAGGGAGCAGTTATGCTATGAGAAGCTTTAAGCCAGGTCTGATCAGAGATCATCAGATCATCCCTAGAACTACTTATCTGGAACCCCTAGATGTGTAAGTCAATCAGGAATGTTTAGAAAGATGCAATTACATTTATTTCTTATGGCTTGTGGACTCCTCTGTGCTAACCCCAGATGTTTTTGTTTGCTTGTAACCTTTAAGCTGAACCCCCAAGAAAGCTATTTTGGGTGCTTGGTTTTTGGAATTGCTCTTTTAAAATATAGCAAAAGCCTCAGTTCCAGAGTATTTTCTTTCTTTTTGTTTTTAATAAAATTTATCTTTTTTAAGAACAGGATTGGATTTTTGGTGTCCTAAGAGGTTTATGCAAATGTTGTTAAATTAGCTGGTGGCAACCGCTGATTTCCTTTGTTTTTCTTTCTCAGCTCCTCCCTGGAGGGCTTGAGGGTACCCCACAGGCAGGGCTGGCTGGCTCTACAGTTTTCGCCGCCCCAAGCAGCGCGCCGAATTGCTGCCGCGGCGGGGGCAGTCTGTGTGCCCTTAGGGCGGCAGGCGCGTTTCCGCCGCGGCGGCAGCTTCTATGTTTAGCTGAAGCTGCCCCGGACAGCTAAACATAGAAGCTGCCGCGGAATTGCTACCGCCGCGGAAACGCCCCCGCCGCCCTAACGGCACACGGACTGCCCCCGCCGCCCGAGGCAGCAATTCGGCGCGCTGCTTGGGGGCAAAACAACAGGGACTGCCGCTCCTTGCAGCATGCCGCCCCGAGCACCAGCTTGGGATGCTGGGGCCTGGAGCCGGCCCTGCCCACAGGAAGGAATTCCCAAGTGCGCCTTTCTGGCTTCAAAGGTTTTTTTGCAATTGGGTGGTGTCAGTATCTACCCATCCAAGGTCAGAGAGAAACTGTAACCTTGGGAGTTTAATAGCAGCCTGGAGTGGCCCATATTAATTTTTAGAATCCTTGTGGGCCCCACCTTCTTCACTCGAAGTGCCAGAGTGGGGAATCAGCCTGACAGCCCCACAACTCCTAGTGGAGGCTGTTCCAGAGCCTCCTTCCGCTGATGGATAGAAACCTGCTTCTCATTTCCAGCCTAAATGTGGTTATTGCCAGTTTCTCTCTGTTTGCTCTTGTGTCAACATTGTCCTTAGCTTAAGTAGCTGTTTCCCTCCCGGGGATTTCTCCTCGACTATCAGATCCCCTCCCAGCCTGCATCTTGCCAAGGTAGATGAGCCAAGCTCTGTCTCCTCTTGTAAGATCAGCTCTCCCTTCCCCTGCTCTTCTCTGCCCCGTTCCAGTTTGAACTCAGCTTGGAACACAGGTGACCAGAATTGCACCTGGCATTCCAGATGGGCTCTGACCAATGCTTTGTAACAATGGCATTAATACTGTACTGGAGAATGCCTTGCCTGATGTATCCTGGGATCGTATTTGCCTTTTTCACAGCCACATTGCACCTGTGGCACATCGTTGCCCTGTGATCAACCCACGCACCCAGGTCTCTCTCTCTCTCTCTCTCTCCTCCTTTGTCACTACTAACTGATGAGCCCCCAGCTCATAGCAGAAATTCTTCCTGTTAGCCCCTAAGTGCAGAGGTGGCGGAAGCTCGCTGTGAATGGGGAGCTGGAGATGCTCTGCATGGGCAGCAGGGGACAGTGGGGGTCAGGGACAGAAGCGGAGCAGTTCCTACGTGCACTGTGGCAGCATTTCTAGCCCTCTGGGTTCCACTCCCACCTCCACCCTGCTCCCCCAGCACTTGTGCGCAGTTTACAGGGAACAGTGGGTGGAAACACAGATCAGCTCCTGCAATATTTCCGTTGTGGGGGCGCTAGCCCCACACTGCTCCCATGTTGTTGTAGTAACCAGGCAAGGTACTAACAAACTTCAACAGGACTTTAAAAATAAAGTGGAAACCTCTTGACCAAGCTGTTGCTGCACTCTCGGTAGCTCTCACTCTGCCGCCTCAACTCCTCCCCCCTCCTTCCTGTTTCCTGTTCTTTTAGACTCCCAACAGCCAATGCTCCCAGTTCTAATAATTACAAGCAACATCTAAACATCACACATGCCCAGTGCAGGACCTTGGACTTTGTACTATACAACTTCATCCCATTTCTGAGACTCCAGTGTTCAAGGTCAGCCAGCCCTTCCTGTACAATATTCCGATCCTCCTCGACAATGTCTCCTAACATGGGGTCGGGAGCACATTTCATTAGCGCATTCCTGCTTCTACCAAGATAATTAATAAAAATGTTAAATAAGATTGGTCCCAAGACCAATCCTTGAGGAACTCTACTGGCAACCTCCCTGCAGTTCGATAGTTCCCCTTTCACCACAACCCATTGCTGTCTTCCTTTTTAAGCAGTTAGAATAATAGAATATGAAGGTTGGAAGGGACCTCAGGAGGTCATCTAGTCCAACCCCCTGCTCAAAGCAGGATCTAATCCCTAACTATATCATCCCAGCCAGGGCTTTGTCAAGACGGGCCTTAAAAACCTCTAAGGAAGGAGATTCCACCACCTCCCTAGGGAACCCATTCCAATGCTTCACCACCCTCCTAATGAAATAGTTTTTCCTAATATCCAACCTAGACCTCCCTCACTGCAACTTGAGACCATTACTCCTTGTTCTGTCATCTTCTACCACTGAGAACAGTCTAGATCCATCCTCTTTGGAACCCCCTTTCAGGTAGTTGAAAGCAGCTATCAAATCCCACTCACTCTTCTCTTCTGAAAACTAAATAATCCCAGTTCCCTCAGCCTCTCCTCATAAATCATGTGCTCCAGCCCCCTAATCGTTTTTGTTGCCCTCTCCTGGGACTCTTTCCAATTTTTCCACATCCTTCTTGTAGTGTGGGGCCCAAAACTGGACACAGTACTGCAGATGAGGTCTCACCCATGTCGAATAGAGGGGAATGATCATGTCCCTCAATCTGCTGGCAATGTTCCTACTAATGCAGCCCAATATGCCATTAGCCTTCTTGGCAACAAGAGAAGACTGCTGACTCATATCCAGCTTCTCGTCCACTGTAACCCCTAGGTCCTTTTCTGTAGAACTGCTTCCTAGCTATTCGGTCCCTAGTCTGTAGCAGTTCATGGGATTCTTCCTTCCTAAGTGCTGGACTCTGCACTTGTCCTTGTTGAATTTCATTAGATTTCTTTTGGCCCAATACTCTAATTTGTCTAGGTCCCTCTGTATCCTATTCCTAACCTCCAGCGTATCTACCACTCCTCCCAGTTTAGTGTCATCTGCAAACTTGTTGAGAGTGCAGTCCACGCCATCCTCCAGATCAGGGGTCCCCAACGCGGTGCTCGTGGGCACTGTGGTGCCCTCTGGGGTGTCTAAGTGCGCCCACTTACTGGCCAGGGGATGAGCATCCGCCGAAATGCCACTGACAAGCTGTGTCATCCAGAGACGTCGCCGCCGAAATACCACAGATTTTCAGCGGTATTTCGGCAGCGACGCCTCTCGATGACGCTGCTTTTCGGTGGCTTTTTGGTGGCATTTCGGCGGCGATGCCTATTGACGTTGTCACTTGTCAGCAGAATTTCGGTGGATGCTCGGCCGCCGCCACGGTCCTCCATGGCTCGTCGTCTGGCACCTGCCAGACAAAAAAGGTTGGGGACCACTGCTCCAGATCATTAATGAAGATATTGAACAAAACCGGCCCCAGGACCGACCCTTGGGGCACTCTGCTTGATACCAGCTGCCAACTAGACATGGAGCCATTGATCACTACCTGTTGAGCCCGACGATCTAGCCAGCTTTCTATCCACCTTATAGTCCAATCATCCAGCCCATACTTCTTTAACTTGCTGGCAAGAATACTGTGGGAGGCCGTATTAAAAGCTTTGCTAAAGTCAAGGACTAATACATCCACTGCTTTCCTCTCATCCACAGACCTAGTTATCTCTTCATAGAAGGCAATTAGGTTAGTCAGGCATGACTTGCCCTTGGTGAATCCATGCTGACTGTTCCTGATCACTTTCCTCTCCTCTAAGCGCTTCAGAATTGATTCCTTGAGGACTTGCTCCATGATTTTTCCAGGGAGTGAGGTGAGGCTGACAGGCCTGTAGTTCCCCAGATCCTCCTCCTTCCCTTTTTTAAAGATGGGCACTACATTATCCTTTTTCCAGTCATCTGGGACCTTGCCCGATCGCCATGAGTTTTCAAAGATAATGGCCAATGGCTCTGCAATCTCATCGGCCAACTCCTTTAGCACCCTCGGATGCAGCGCATCGGGACCCATGGACTTGTGCTCATCCAGCTTTTCTAAATTGTCCCGAACCACTTCTTTCTCCACAGACGGCTGTTCATCTCCTCCCCATGCTGTGCTGCCCAGTGCAGCAGTCTGGGACCTGACCTTGTTTGTGAAGACACAGGCAAAAAAAGCATTGAGTACATGTTTTTTACCCACAAAAGCTTATGCCCATATAAATCTGTTAGTCTTTAAGGTGCCACCGGACTCCTTGTTGTTTTTTTGGATACAGACTAACACGGCTGTCCCCTGATAATTAGCTTTTTCCACATCCTCTGTCACTGGTTTGCCTCCCCATTCAGGAAGGGGCCCACACTTTCCCTGACCTTGTTGCTAACACACCTGTAGAAACCCTTCTTGTTACTCTTAACATCCCTTGCTAGCTTCAACTCCAAGTGTTATTTACCCTGCCTGATTTCACTCCTGCATGCCTGAGCAATATTTTTATACTCCTCCCTGGTCATTTGTCCAGTCTTCCACTTCTTGTAAGCTTCTTTTTTGTGTTTAAGATCAGCAAGGATTTCACTGTTATGCCAAGCTGGTTGCCTGCCATATTTACTATTCTTTCTACATATCGGGATGGTTTGTTCCTGCAACCTCAGTAAGTATTCTTTAAAATACAGCATCAGAGGGGTAGCCGTATTAGTCTGGATCTGTAAAAGCAGCAAAAAGTCCTGGGGCACCTTATAGACTAACAGACTTATTGGATCATGAGCTTTCGTGGGTGAATACCCACTTCGTCGGAGCACCCATGCTACAATACATCTGTTAGTCTATAAGGTGCCACAGGACGCTTTGCTGCTTTTAAAATACAGCCAGCTCTCCTGGACTCCTTTCCCCCTCACGTTATTCTCCCAGGTGATCCTGCCCATCAGTTCCCTGAGGTAGTCCAAGTCTGCTTTTCTGAAAGCCAGGGTCCATATTCTGCTGCTCTCCTTTCTTCCTTGTGTCAGGATCTTGACCTCAACCATCTCATGGTCACTGCCTCCCAGGTTCCCATCCACTTTTGCTTCCCCTATTGATTCTTCCCTGTTTGTGAGCAGCAGGTCAAGAAGTTGTCTATCCACCTTACAATGCTAGTACTAATCCCCATCTTCTCTCATTTAACTAACAGCTTCCCATGTGGTATTATCTCAAATGCTTTACTGAAGTCCAAGTATATTAAATCTACTGCATTTCCCTTGTTTAAAGAAATCAGTTATCTGAGGGATAGCCCAGTGGTTTGCGCATTGGCCTGCTAAACCTAGGGCTATGAGTTCAATCCTTGAGGAGGCCACTTAGGGATCTGGGGCAAAAACTGGTCCTGCTAGTGAAGGCAGGGGGCTGGACTTAGGGTGACCAAATGTCCCTATTTTATAGGGACAGTCCCGATTTTTGGGTCTTTTTCTTATATAGGTTCATATTACCCCCCACCCCCTGTCCCGATTTTTCACACTTGCTGTCTGGTCACCCTAGCTGGACTCAATGACCTTTCAAGGTCCCTTCCAGTTCTAGGAGATTGGTATATCGCCAATTATTACCTTCTCAAAGAAGGATGTCAGGTTAGTCTGGCAGAATCTATCTTTGGTAAACCCAAGCTGCATTACATCCCCTTTTCTGTTTATCTCCAGGAATTTACTTCTTTCCCACAGTGTTTGTTCTAAAGCCTTTCAAATGAACAAGGTCAGATGCAATTGCCCAGAGCCCTCTTTTCCCCTTTCTTATATATAGATGCAATGTTAGCTAGTCCCCAGTCATGTGGTATCACCCTTGAATAAGTAAATGTATTAAAACTCCTTGCTCCTGGATTAGCAATCTCATGTGCCAGTTCTTTTTTATTTAGTTGGGGATTGGTCCTGCTTTGAGCAGGGGGTTGGACTAGATACCTCCTGAGGTCCCTTCCAACCCAGAGATTCTATGATTCTTTCAGTACTCTGGGCTGGAAATTATCTAGTCCCCACTATTTAATCACATTGACCTCTAAAGGCTTGTCTACACTGCGACGTTGTCAACTAAACTTTTGTCTTTCATGGGTACTTTAAAAAGCCCCCCCGCAAAAGACAAAAGTTTTGTTGATGCAAGTGGCAGTGTGAACACGACTCTGCCTGCTGACAAAGCTACTGCCACTCGTGGGGCTGGAAGTATTTTGTCTGCAAAAGTTCTCTTTCACTTCAGACGTGGTCATTTCTATTTCTCTGCACTTGCCCATGTTCTGTGTTGTCATCCTTACTGAAAACCAAGACAAAAAACTCATTTAGTTTTTGGGCCATACCTAGATTATCTTTACTCTCTTCCCTGTCCCACTGCTTGGTGGCCCAAACTCACCCTTCTGAATTCTCTCTTTATTTATATAACTAAAACTCTTATTATTTGTTTTAATTCCCTTGGCAAGAGCCAATCCAACATGACTGTTAGCAATTCTCACTTTATTCCTACATTTTCTGACCTCTATGATGTAGCTTTCTTTGCTGATCCGTCCTGTTTCTCATTCCTTATAGGCTCTCTGCTTATTCCTAATAACCCTTCTGAAGTGGTTATTCAGACATCTGGGTCGGGAGCTGTAGACAGGTAGGTTGGACTCACCCCTGCGGCGCCTCCTGCTGGTGACTCTGGGAATTAGCTCTGTTCTAGCATTGGAGCGCCCTCTGCAGGCTGGTGATCCGCCTGTCCTCTGGCCCCCATGTCCCTCCCTGGACCCGGTGCCCTTTTACATGGGGTGCTGCCCCCTGGCAGTAACCCCTTTCTCTCTGGGTCTCCCCTCCTCAGGGAACCCTCACCCTCTATCCCCACCTTGCCTCAGTATTAGCTACTGCCAGTCATTGTCTAGCCCCACACTCTGGGGCAGACTGCAGTATCAGCCTACTCATCACAGGCAAAGGGGTTTGGACCTGCTGCTTTGGCCTACCCCTGGGCTGCCCTCTGCAACCCCCAGTAACTGTTAGCCCTCGGCTAGGCTGCAGCCTGGGGCTTTCCAGGCTGGAGCTCCCCAGCCCTGCTTCACTCAGGTATCCAGTCTCAAGCCCCCTGCAGCTAGGCCCTTCTCCCTCTGAAGGTAGAGAGAGACTGTTTTTAGTTCTGGCTTTCAGCCTTTTATAGGGGCCAGCTGTGGCCTGATTGGGGTGTGGCCCAGCTGCGGCTACTTCCTCCATCAGCCCAGCCTTGAGAGCAGCCGCTCTCAAGCCCTGCCAGGCCACTTTTAAACCCCTTCCAGCAGGAGCAGGGTCCACCCTGCTACAGGGAGCGCTCTGCCTGCTTGGGCTGCCCTGCTGGCTGGAGGGCTCCCCCTTCTCTGGCTGCCTTGCTAGCTGGAGCTCCTTCTCCCTTCCTGGGCTGCTGCTGCTGGCTGGAGTGCTTCTTCCCAGGACTGCTGCTGCTGCAACTGCTGCTGAGTGGGTGAGTGAGGGGTGGGGGGGCCTTGCTGGCCAGCCCCCACTCCCCCACCTCTGGAGGGAGAAGCCAGGACCCCACCACCACCACCACCACTACAGCTGCCACCTGTGGGGGGTCCTTCCTGCCTAGCCACTGGGGCTGCTAGAGAAGGAGGAGCTGCTGCTACTGCTGCTGGAGCTGTGTTCGTCCTGGGGAGCTGCTGGAGCCTGGAGGAAGAGGACTGAGAAGACCACCGGCTGCTGGGAAGTGCACAGGAATCTGAAGACCACTGTGGAGGGGGCCTTAAAAACTGAGTAACTTTTTGACTGTGCTCTAGTGGTGGGGGTTTAGACTGTGTTTGTGGGGACACAGGGGGTGTGGTGTGGAGCCTGCCCCCTGGTCCATCTGTGTCCCCCCCAACCCCCACCACCACCGCTGCCCCCTCCACCACCCCTGCTGGCCCCTTACCATCTGCCTCAGTTCCTGCCTCTGGGACTCAGCTGCTTGCCTGGCCTGCCGCGCCCTATTGCCACCGTTTGGGCCTCCAGCAGCAGCCAGCCAGCCATTGACTTTGCACAAGCGCTTGTGGGTGCACGCACCCCCCCCTTCCCCGGACTCCCCCCTGCCCCTCTGCAACAGGCCCCCTAGCTTTGCCCCTTGTTGCCTGCCCCGTTTGCCCCTTGTGGCCCCCCCTCCCCCGCCCCGCCCAGCTTCAGTTTGTTTGCCTGCCCTGCCCGTCTCCCTTTGCAGCTTTGTTTGTCCTGCCCCAGCCCTGAAGCCAGCCCCTTAGTCCCTCTGCCCCACTCCCAGCCTGGTTGCTCCCCTCCCTCCGCGGCCCCTCGCCCTGATTAGCCCCTCCCCTCGTGCGCCCATAGCCCCATCAGTGCGCTTGTGCCTCTCCCTTGTTTAAGTTGCCCCTCTTGCACTGCACCCCCATTGCTCTTGTTTCCCCTCCCCTCCCCTAGTGCAGCTAGAGGAGCCGGTTTTCGATCTTCTGTCGGTGACTACCCCCCCCCCGAAGTCCTTGATAGTCCCCGTATCTGCCCCCCCCCTCTCTATTGTTGGCACCATCCTCCCTGCCCACAGCCTAGCAGGGAGGAGTAGGTGACCTGTCCCTTACCCCCACCCCCCCTTTCTCCTGTGTTTGCCCTCCCTCCCCGTTCAGCATGGCAGGGGGCGCGGCGGGTGGGATTCCCGGGACGACGTCTGTCCCCCCTCCCTCGCCTGCTCCCCCCAAACGCCTCCCGGTCTCGACCTCACCCGCCGCTGCCGGACCACCTGCCACCGCTCCCGCTGAGGCGCCGGCAGCGGCGACCGACGGGGTGCCCTCTGCTGCTGCCACGTCCCTCGCCCCTTCCGCCTCTGGGGGAGCCCCCCCAGCCGGCGGAAAGGGCCAGGGCAAAAAGAAGGGAAAGGGCCCCGCTAGGAAGACGAAGCCCTCCATGGCGGAGCCTGCCCCCGCTGCCGCGGCCCCGCCACCGGCCGCGGCGTCCCTCCCCGCTGTTCCCTCCACCAGCTCTGCGGGTGTCCCTTCCTCGGCCCCCAGAGCGTACGCCCAGGTGGCGGCGGCCCCCCCGCCCGCCGCTACGTCATCTCCCCCGACCGCCGCCTCCGCTACCATCTACAGCGGCCGGGGCCCCTTCCCCACCTTGACCCGGAAGCACGGCGTCCGTTGCCTCCTGGTGCCCGCCTCGCCCCACGTGGAGACCTACGTGCGGGCGTTGGCGAGGGTGGTGGGGCCCACGGCCATCGTGGCGGCCTCCAAAATGTACGGCAAGGTGGTCTTCTTCCTTGCCTCGGAGGCCGCCGCACAGGAGGCGGTGGAGAAGGGCCTGGCGGTGGGGGGCGTGTTCGTCCCCCTGGAGCCGCTGGAGGACCTGGGGGTCCGTGTCGTCCTGACCTCCGTCCCTCCCTTCCTGCCCAATGCCGCCCTGTTACCCGCCCTCTCGACCCTGGGGAAGCCCATTTCCATTGTGAGCCCTCTCCCCTTGGGCTGCAAAGACCCCGCCCTCCGTCACGTTCTCTCGTTCCGCCGGCAGGTGCAGATTCAACTGCCGCCGGCGGCGCGTGGCGGAGAGGCGCTTGAGGGGTCTTTCCTGGTCCCCTACCAGGGGGCCCATTACCGGGTGCACTATTCGACGGGGGAGGCCCGGTGCTTCCTCTGCCGGGCGACGGGGCACGTCCGGAGGGACTGCCCCTTGGCCCGGCTCGGAGGAGTTCTCGGGACCCCCGAGCCCCGGCAGGGTGCCGGCCCCGCCATCGCCGGTGCCCCTGACCGCCCGGTACCCAGAGCCGCCCCTCCTCCCCCTCGGTCCGTCACTGCTCCCGCTCGGGCCTCAGGGGTGCATTCTCCGGAGCGCCCAGATGAGCGGGAGAGCCCCGCCTCCGCTGCCTGCACTCTGGCGGGGCCTGTGGAGGAGGGTGCGGCAGGGGTACTGCCGGGCATGGGAGGGGGCTCTCCCCAGGGGGACTCCTCCCTCCCTCCTGTTGTCCCACCTGTGCCTCTCCCAGCCCCCAAACTGTCTTCCCTGCCCCCTGACCCGATCCCTGTTGACCAGCCCGCAGGCGATGCCATGGAGGGCTGGACCCGGGTGGAGGGTAAGCGGGGTAAGCGGAAGGCTCGGGCTCCGCCCGTGCCACCTGAGGCGGAAGCCCCCTGTAAGACCAGACGGGGGGCCGCAGGCACCGAGCCTTCCGCCATGCCCACGGGGACAACCCATCCGCCGATGACGGCTAGGGCAGACGTGGCAGCGCCGGAGGGTACCACCATCCCTCCTCCGCAGTCCCTTCTTGCGGAGGCCTCCGATGCAGCCCCTCCTGTCCCCTTGCCACCAGCGCCCCCCGCAATACCCGAGGCGAGCGTCGCCTCGGGTGCGTGTGGGGAGGACCCCGGGGTGGTGGGAGGTGAGCTCCCCTCCATCTTCGCGGAGATCGAGGCCCTGGGTCTGACCCCGGTCACCCCGGGGGAAGACGACCCTCTGCCAACGGGCCTCGACTTAGCCGACCTCACCCCAGCTCCCCCTTCCCCTTGCTCCACCATCCCTCCTGCTACGTCCGCTCCCGCCTCCGCGGGTCCCCTGGACTCCTTGACCTGCCCGGCTGCGGATAGCACCCCGCTGCTGGCCGCCGAGCCTGTTGAGGCGACGGCCGGTGCCTCGTGGCAGGGTGATGGGCTACCGGGGGTGTCCCTCGGTGGTGCGGAGCAATCGAGTTCCTTCCCGGGTGGGGGCCCCCCTGAGGGTTCCACATCTCCCCGTGCCGAGGCTGCTCTGCCTGCCGTTGAGCCTGAGCCCGGTGTCGTTGGGGACCCCCTCCCTTCCCCTCCAACTCCCCTACCTGGCCGCGAGGAGCCTCTTACTGATGGCTCAGCTCCTGAGGCCCAGGGTCCCGTCTCTCTCCCTCCCCCCACCCCTGCTCCTGACCCCAACCCTGCCCCCTCCACCTCCCATGATATTATTGCCGCCCCTGGGGCTGTCTCCTTCCCTTTCCCAGAGGATGACTCCCAGGGAGCGGCCTTTGAATTTCACAGTCCCGACCCACTAGGGGCTGCAATCTTCCCTCCGCCGCCCCCCACTGAGCCGGGGTCCGCCCCTTGCTTGCCCGTCCCAGTCGGCCACGGGGCTGCGCCAGAGGCCCCACCCCCCATGTGCTGAGAGAGGAGTTGCAGGAGTTCCTGGAGGACGTCCGGGGCTCCCGCAACAAGGTCGTGCTTGCTCTCCAGCGCTGGGGGGATTTCCACCAGCTCCTCCTGGCCACGCGGGCCCTCATAGGGGAGGGCAAGGGGACCGGGAAGCGGAATGTCGCGGCTTACCACACCGGGCGCGCGGCTTCCGTGACTCCCTGCTCGCCTTCGGGGTGGGCCACAGTTTGCTGCGCGGCCCAACGGGAGCCGTGAGCGCCCCTGCTGACGTAGATCCCCCCCAGCCCTCCTCATGGCAGTCATCACCTTTGCCACACTAAACACCCGGAGCTGTAGGGTGGGTTTCCGCAGGAGCCAGGTGCTCTCCTTCCTTCGGGAGGGGGGGTACTCCGTGGTTTTCCTGCAGGAGACCCACACGGATCCGGCCGCCGAAGCTAACTGGCGGCTGGAGTGGGGGGACGGGGTCTACTTCAGCCATCTCACCACCCATCAGGCTGGAGTGGCTACCCTGTTCTCCCCCGACCTACGGCCAGAGGTGCTGGGGGTCGCCGAGGCTGTGCCGGGCCGCCTGCTGCACCTCCGGGTCCGCATGGCGGGGCTTGTGGTCAACCTCATCAACATCTATGCCCCGGCATTTGCCCCGGAGCGGCTGCAGTTCTATCGGCAGGCGTCCGCCTTCCTCGGCTCCCTGGATCCTCGCGAGTGCCTGGTCCTGGGCGGGGACTTTAACACCGTCCTCGAGGAGCGGGACCGGTCGGGAACCGAGCAGAGCCCGGCCGCCGCGGACGTCCTCAGGGAGATCGTCGCCCATCACTCCCTGGTGGACGTCTGGCGCGACCACCACCCGGACGACGCCTCCACGTACACCTATGTCCGGGTGGAAGCCCATCGGTCGTGCCACTCCCGGTTGGACCGCATCTATCTGTCCCGGTTCCATCTCTCACGGGCCCAGTCCTCCAGCATCCGGCCGGCCCCTTTTTCGGACCACCACCTCGTCACTGTGACGGCCTCTCTCTGCGCGGAGAGGCCGGGGCCGGCCTATTGGCACTTCAACAACAGCTTGCTGGAGGATGGGGGCTTCGTGGCGTCCTTCCGGGAGTTCTGGCTGGCCTGGCGAGGGCAGCGGCGCGCCTTTCCCTCGGCGCGGCGGTGGTGGGACGTGGGGAAGGTGCGCGCCCGGCTCTTCTGCCGTGACTACACCCGGGGCGCCAGCCGACGGAGGGATGCGGCGATAGGGCAGTTGGAGCGGGAGGTCTTAGAGCTGGAGAGGCGTCTGGCCGCCAGCCCCGAGGATCCATCCCTTTGCGGAGCGTGCCGGGAGAAGCGGGAGGAGCTCCGGGTCCTCGAAGACCATCGGGCCCGGGGCGCCTTTGTTCGATCCCGCATCCGCCTCCTTCGGGAGATGGATCGCGGCTCCCGCTTCTTCTACGCCCTGGAGAAACGGAGGGGGGCCAAGAAGCACGTCACCTGCCTCCTGGCGGAGGACGGCTCCCCCCTCACGGATCCGGCGGAGATGTGCGAGAGGGCCCGGACCTTCTACGCGCGCCTTTTCTCCCCGGATCCGACCGATCCTGCCGCTTGCAAAGTGCTCTGGGACGGACTCCCGACGGTCAGCGCGGGCGACCGGGACCGGCTAGAGCTGCCTCTCACTCTGGCCGAGTTCTCGGAAGCCCTCCGTCGCATGCCCACCAATAAATCCCCGGGCATGGACGGGCTGACCGTGGAGTTCTACCGCGTGTTCTGGGACGTCCTCGGCCCGGACCTAGTCACCGTCTGGGCCGAGTCCTTGCGGAGCGGGGTCCTCCCTCTCTCGTGCAGGCGAGCCGTGCTCGCTTTATTGCCGAAGAGGGGGGACCTCCGCGATTTACGGAATTGGCGTCCCATCTCGCTCCTCAGTACGGACTATAAAATTGTCGCGAAGGCCATTTCGATTCGGCTAGGGTCCGTGCTGGAGGACGTGATCCACCCAGACCAGACCTACACCGTCCCGGGCCGTACCATCTTCGATAACCTGTATCTGGTCCGGGATCTCTTGGAGCTTGGGTGCAGGGATGGTCTGTCGTTCGCCCTCCTGTCCCTGGATCAGGAGAAGGCGTTCGACAGGGTGGACCACGGGTATCTCCTGGGCACTCTGCAGGCGTTAGGCTTCGGGTCCCAGTTTGTGGGTTTTCTCCAGGTGCTGTACGCCTCCGCAGAGTGTCTGGTCAGGCTCAACTGGACCCTGACCGAGCCGGTCAGCTTCGGGCGGGGAGTGCGGCAGGGGTGCCCCCTCTCGGGCCAGCTGTACGCCCTGGCGATCGAGCCCTTCCTCTGTCTCCTCCGCAGGAGGTTGACGGGGTTGGTGCTTCGGGAGCCGGAGCTGCGGCTGGTCCTGTCGGCGTACGCCGACGATGTGCTCCTCGTGGTCCAGGACCCGGGCGACTTGGCGCGGGTGGAGGCCTGCCAGGCCGTGTACTCGGCGGCCTCCTCCGCCCGGGTCAACTGGGTCAAGAGCTCTGGCTTGGTGGTAGGGGACGGGTGGCAGGCGAGCTCCCTCCCACCCGCGCTTCAGGCCATCCGGTGGAGCGCGGGTCCGCTGCTCTATCTCGGCGTTTACCTTTCTGCCACGCATCCCTCTCCGCCGGAGAACTGGCACGGTTTGCAGGGCAGGGTGGCGGAGCGGCTCCGGAAATGGACAGGACTCCTCCGGTGCCTTTCCCTCCGAGGGAGGGCACTGGTGCTCAATCAACTGGTCCTGTCCATGCTCTGGTACCGGCTCAACACCCTGGTCCCGGCCCCGGTGTTCCTGACCGACCTCCGGCGGGTGGTGCTGGAGTTCTTTTGGCCAGGACTGCACTGGGTCCCTGCAGGGGTACTCCACCTGCCCCTGGAGGAGGGAGGGCAGGGCCTGAAGTGCCTCCGCACTCAGGTCCACGTCTTCCGCCTCCAGGCACTGCAGAGGCTCCTTTATGGTGCGGGTAGTCCGGCATGGAGAGCCCTGGCGCACGCCTTCCTGCGCCGCTTCCGAGGGCTCCGATACGACCGGCAGCTCCTTTATCTCGACCCGAGGGGCCTTCCGCGAGACCTCTCCGGGCTGCCGGTCTTCTACCAGGACCTCCTCCGGACCTGGAAGCTGTTCTCTGCGACCAGGTCCGTGGCGGCCACCGAGGGGGCAGACCTCCTCGCGGAGCCCCTGCTACACAACCCTCAGCTCCGTGTGCAGGTGGCGGAGTCCCCCGCGGTGCGCCAGAGGTTGGTCCTGGCAGAAGCCACCAGGGTCGGAGACCTCCTGGACTACGACCGGGGAGACTGGCTGGATCCCCTGACGCTCGCTCGGCGGATGGGGCTCTCCAGACCTTGTACTCCCCGGCTCGTACTACAGGAGGTGAAGGCCGCTTTGCCGCCCGCTGCTCGGGCTTACCTCGACCGGGTCCTGCGCGAGGGCACGCCCCGCCCACCCTCCACCCCGAGCCCTCCGGACCTCTTCATCGGGCCCCTGCCCCGTGGACCCGACCGGCCCCCCCCGCCCCTTCTCCGCCAGCCGGCTGCACGATCTGCAGCCGGTCCATTTCCAAACCGCGCCAAGGAAACAACTCTACGCGCTCGTGCTCCATACCGTCCACTTCCTCGCCCTCGTGTCCCGCCCCGACACCAAGTGGCGGGACCTCTTGCCACCTGTGGAGGGTGAGGAGCCCCGGTGGGCCAGCCTGTACTCCACCCTGGTCCCGAGGCCCGCCGGGGATATCAGCTGGCGGCTCCTTCACGGGGCCGTGAGCACGGGCGTGTACTTGGCGCGGTTCACCCCTGTCCCGGACACCTGCCCCTTCTGCGGCGTGAGGGAGACCCTGGCGCATGCTTACCTAGAGTGCGCCAGGTTGCAGCCCCTATACCGGCTCCTCACCGACATTCTGTTACGTTTCTGGCTGCACTTTTCCCCTCACCTCCTTATCCATGCACTCCCTATCCGTGGCCCCACAAAGTCGCGGGACCTCCTGGTCAACCTCCTCCTCGCCCTGGCTAAAAAGGCCATCCACGCGACCAGGGAGAGGAGGTTGGCCGACGGAGACTCCTGCGACTGTGGGGCTTGTTTCCGGTCCCTCGTCCGCTCACGTCTCCGGGCAGAGTTCCTCTGGGCGGCGTCCGCTGGCTCCCTTGACGCCTTCGAGGAGCAGTGGGCGCTGTCCGGGGTTCTCTGCTCGGTGTCCCCATCAGGCTCCCTCCTTATGACCCTTTGACCTCACTCCTGTCCCTGTTCTTTTATTAGTTGTCCCCCGCACTTAGTGGGTTTCCGTGGCCCTGTAGATCCTCCCCTTGGGCTGGGGGGAGGATCCGTTAGCATGGGGCGGGCTTCCGCCCGCCCCCTCTCCCGGATAACCCAATAGTACAGGGAGCGCTCTGCCTGCTTGGGCTGCCCTGCTGGCTGGAGGGCTCCCCCTTCTCTGGCTGCCTTGCTGGCTGGAGCTCCTTCTCCCTTCCTGGGCTGCTGCTGCTGGCTGGAGTGCTTCTTCCCAGGACTGCTGCTGCTGCAACTGCTGCTGAGTGGGTGAGTGAGGGGTGGGGGGGCCTTGCTGGCCAGCCCCCACTCCCCCACCTCTGGAGGGAGAAGCCAGGACCCCACCACCACCACCACTACAGCTACCACCTGTGGGGGGTCCTTCCTGCCTAGCCACTGGGGCTGCTAGAGAAGGAGCTGCTGCTGCTACTGCTGCTGGAGCTGTGTTCGTCCTGGGGAGCTGCTGGAGCCTGGAGGAAGAGGACTGAAAAGACCACCGGCTGCTGGGGAGCGCACAGAACACCGAAGACCACTGTGGAGGGGGCTCCCAAAGACTGAGTAACCCTTTAACTGTGCTCTAGTGGTGGGGGTTTAGACTGTGTTTGTGGGGACACAGGGGGTGTGGTGTGGAGCCTGCCCCCTGGTCCATCTGTGTCCCCCACCCCCACCACCACCGCTGCCCCCTCCACCACCCCCGCAGGCTGCTTACCATCTGCCTCTGCTCCTGCCTCTGGGACCCAGCTGCTCGCCTGGCTTGCCACGCCCTATTGCCACCATTTGGGCTTCCAGCAGCAGCCAGCCAGCCATTGACTTTGCACAAGTGCTTGTGGGTGCACGCACCCCCCCCTTCCCCGGACTGACCCCTTCCCCTCAGCAACAGGCCCCCTAGCTTTGCCCCTTGTTGCCTGCCCCATTTGCCCCTCGTAGCCTCCCTGCCCCACCCCCCCGCTTCAGTTTGTTTGCCTGCCCCGCCCACCTCCCTTTGCAGCTTTGTTTGTCCTGCCCCAGCCCTAAAGCCAGCCCCTTGGTCCCTCTGCCCCACTCCCAGCCTGGTTGCTACCTTCCCTCCGCGGCCCCTCACCCTGATTAGCCCCTCCCCTCGTGCGCCCATAGCTCTATCAGTGCGCTTGTGCCTCTCCCCTGTTTAAGTTGCCCCTCTTGCACTGCACCCCCCCATTGCTCTTGTTTCCCCCTCCCCTCCCCTAGTGCAGCTAGAGGAGCCGGAATTCGATCCTGTGTTGGTACCTGACACCCCCCCCCCCGAGTCCTTGGTAGTCCCCCTATCTGCCCCACCCGTTTTGGCACCCTCCTCCCCTGCCCACAGCCTAGCAGGGAGGAGTGGTTGACCTGTCCTTCCCCCCCCCGCCCCTTTCTCCGGTGTTCTCCCTCCCTCCCTACTCAGCATGGCGGGAGACGCGGTGGGTGGGACCCCTGGGACAACGCCTGTCCCCCCTCCCCCGCCTGCTCCCCCCGAAAACCCCCCAGTCTCGACCTCAACCGCCGCTGCCGGACCTCCTGCCACCGCTACCGCTGAGGCGCCGGCAGCGGCGACCGATGGGGTGCCCTCTGCTGCTGCCACGTCCCTCGCCCCTTCCGCCTCTGGGGGAGCCCCCCCAGCCGGCGGAAAGGGCCAGGGCAAAAAGAAGGGAAAGGGCCCCGCTAGGAAGACAAAGCCCTCCATGGCGGAGCCTGCCACCGCCGCGGCCCTGCCACCGGCCGCGGCGTCCCTCCCCGCTGTTCCCTCCCCCAGCTCTGCGGGTGCCCCTCCCTTGGCCCCCAGAGCGTACGCCCAGGTGGCGGCGGGCCCCCCGCCTGCCGCTACGTCATCTCCCCCGACCGCCGCCTCCGGTACCATCTACAGCGGCCGGGGCCCCTTCCCCACCTTGACCCGGAAGCACGGCGTCCGTTGCCTCCTGGTGCCCGCCTCGCCCCACGTGGAGACCTACGTGCGGGCGTTGGCGAGGGTGGTGGGGCCCACGGCCATCGTGGCGGCCTCCAAAATGTACGGCAAGGCGGTCTTCTTCCTTGCCTCGGAGGCCGCCGCCCAGGAGGCGGTGGAGAAGGGCCTGGCGGTGGGGGGCGTGTTTGTCCCCCTGGAGCCGCTGGAGGACCTGGGGGTCCGTGTGGTCCTGACCTCCGTCCCTCCCTTCCTGCCTAATGTCGCCCTGTTGCCCGCCCTCTCTACTCTGGGGAAGCCCATCTCCGTGGTGAGCCCTCTCCCCTTGGGCTGCAAAGACCCCGCCCTCCGTCACGTCCTCTCGTTCCGCCGGCAGGTGCAGCTTCAACTGCCGCCGGCGGCGCGTGGCGGAGAGGCGCTCGAGGGGTCTTTCCTGGTCCCCTATCAGGGGGCCCAGTACCGGGTGCACTACTCCACGGGGGAGGCCCGGTGTTACCTCTGCCAGGCGACGGGGCACGTTCGGAGGGACTGCCCCTTGGCCCGGCACGGGGGAGCGCCCGGGACCCCCGAGCCCCGGCGGGGCGCCGGCCCCGTCATCGCCAGCGCCCCTGGCCGCCCGGTGCCCAGAGTCGCCCCTCCTCCTCCTCAGCCCATCACTGCTCCCGCTCGGGCCTCAGGGGTACGTCTTCCAGGGCGCCCAGCCGAGCGGGAGAGCCCTGCCTCTGCTGCCTGCACTCTGGCGGGGCCTGTGGAGGAGGGTGCGGCAGGGGTACTGCCGGGCGTGGGAGAGGGCTCTCCCCAGGGGGACTCTTCCCTCTCTCCTGCTGTCCCCCCAGTGCCTCTCCGAGCCCCCGAACTGGCATCCTTGCCCCCCGACCCAACCCCTGTCGACCGGCCCAACGATGATGCCATGGAGGGCTGGACCCGGGTAGAGGGTAAGCGGGGCAAGCGGAAGGCTCGAGCTCCGCCCGTGCCACCTGAGGCGGAAGCCCCCCGTAAGACCAGAAAGGGGGCCGCAGACACGGAGCCTTCCGCCGTGCCCCAGGGGTTGACCCATCTGCCGATGACGGCTAGGGCAGACGTGGCAGCACCGGAAGGTACCACCATCCCTCCTCCGCAGTCCCTTCTTGCGGAGGCCTCCGATGAAGCCCCTCCTGTTCCCTTGCCCCCCGCAATACCCGAGGTGAGCGTCGCCTCGGGTGCGAGTGGGGAGGACCCCGGGGTGGTGGGAGGTGAGCTCCCCTCCATCTTCGCGGAGATCGAGGCCCTGGGTCTGACCCCGGTCACCCCGGGGGAGGACGACCCTCTGCCCACGGGCCTCGACTTAGCCGACCTCACCCCAGCTTCTCCCTCCCCGTGCTCCACCGACCCTCCCGCTGCGTCCGCTCCCGCCTCTGAGGGTCCCCTGGACTCCTCAGCCTGCCCGGCTGCAGACGGCACCCTGCTGCTGGCTGCCGAGCCTGCTGTGGCAACGGCCGGTGCCTCGTGGCAGGGAGATGGGCTACCGGGGGTGTCCCTCGGTGGTGCGGAGCAATCGGGTTCCTTCCCGGGTGGGGGCCCCTCTGAGGGTTCCGCATCTCTCTGCGCCGAGGCTGCTCTACCTGCCATTGAGCCTGAGCCCGGTGTCACTGGGGACCCCCTCCCTACCCCTCCAACTCCCGTACCTGGCCGCGAGGAGCCACTTACTGATGGTTCAGCTCCTGCGGCCCAGGGTCCCGTCTCTCTCCCGCGCCCCCCTGCTCCTGACCCCAGCCCTGCCCCCTCCACCTCCCATGATGTTATTGCCGCCCCTGGGGCTGTCTCCTTCCCTTTCCCAGAGGATGACTCCCAGGGAGCGGCCTTTGAATTTCACAGTCCCGACCCACTCGGGGCTGTACTCTTCCCTCCGCCGCCCCCCACTGAGCCAGGGCCCGCCCCTTGCTTGCCCGTCCCGGTGGGCCACGGGGCTGCGCCAGAGGTCCCACCGGTGGACCCCCGGAGGCCAGTGACCCCGCCCCCCCATACGCTGCGGGAGGAGTTGCAGGAGTTCCTGGAGGACGTCCGGGGCTCCCGCAACAAGATCCCGCTTGCTCTCCAGCGCTGGGGGGACTTTCACAAGATCCTCCTGGCCACGAGGGCCCTCATGGGGGAGGGAAAGAGGACCGGGAAGCAGGGTGCCGCGGCTTACCATCGGGTGCGCAAATTCCGTGACTCCTTGCTCACCTTCGGGATGGGCCACGGTTTGTTGCGCGGCCCAACGGGGGCCGTGAGCGCCCCTGCCGACGAGGATCCCCCCCAGCCCTCCTCATGGCACTCGTCACCTTTGCCACACTGAACACCCGGGGCTGTAGGGTGGGCTTCCGCAGGAGCCAGGTGCTCTCCTTCCTTCGGGAGGGGGGGTACTCTGTGGTTTTCCTGCAGGAGACCCACACGGATCCGGCCGCCGAAGCTAGCTGGCGGCTGGAGTGGGGGGACGAGGTCTACTTCAGCCATCTCACAACCCGTCGGGCTGGAGTGGCTACCCTGTTCTCCCCCGACCTACGGCCTGAGGTGCTGGGGGTCGCCGAGGCTGTGCCGGGCCGCCTGCTGCACCTCCGGGTCCGCATGGAGGGGCTCGTGGTCAACCTCGTCAATGTCTATGCCCCGACATTGCCCCCGGAGCGGCTGCAGTTCTATCAGCAGGCGTCCGCCTTCCTCGGCTCCTTGGATCCTCGTGAGTGCCTGGTCCTGGGCGGGGACTTCAACACCGTCCTAGAGGAGCGGGACCGCTCGGGGACCGAGCAGAGCCCAGCCGCCGCGGACGTCCTCCGGGAGATTGTCACCCATCACTCCCTGGTGGACGTCTGGCGCGACCACCACCCGGACGATGCCTCCACGTTCACCTATGTCCGGGTGGAAGCCCATCGGTCGTGCCGCTCCCGGTTGGACCGCATCTATTTGTCACGGTTCCATCTCTCACGGGCCCAGTCCTCCAGCGTCCGGCCGGCCCCTTTTTCGGACCACCACCTCGCCACCGTGACGGCCTCTCTCTGTGCGGAGAGGCCGGGGCCGGCCTATTGGCACTTTAACAACAGCTTGCTGGAGGATGAGGGCTTCGTAGCGTCCTTCCGGGAGTTCTGGCTGGCCTGGCGAGGGCAGCGGCATGCCTTTCCCTCGGCGCGGCGGTGGTGGGATGTGGGGAAGGTGCGCGCCCGGCTCTTCTGCCGTGACTACACCCGGGGCGCCAGCCGACGGAGGGATGCGGCGATAGGGCAGTTGGAGCGGGAGGTCTTAGAGCTGGAGAGGCGTCTGGCCGCCAGCCCCGAGGATCCATCCCTTTGCGGGCGTGCCGGGAGAAGCGGGAGGAGCTCCGGGTCCTCGAAGACTATCGGGCCCGGGGCGCCTTTGTTCGATCCCGCATCCGCCTCCTTCGGGAGATGGATCGCGGCTCCCGCTTCTTCTACGCCCTGGAGAAAAGGAGGGGGGCCAAGAAGCACGTCACCTGCCTTCTGGCGGAGGACGGCTCCCCCCTCACGGATCCGGCGGAGATGTGCGAGAGGGCCCGGACCTTCTACGCGCGCCTTTTCTCCCCGGATCCGACCGATCCTGCCGCTTGCAGAGTGCTCTGGGACGGGCTCCCGACGGTCAGCGCGGGCGACCGAGACCGGCTAGAGCTGCCTCTCACTCTGGCCGAGTTCTCGGAAGCCCTCCGCCGCATGCCCACCAACAAGTCTCCGGGCATGGACGGGCTGACCGTGGAGTTCTACCGCGTGTTCTGGGACGTCCTCGGCCCGGACCTGGTCAGCGTCTGGGCCGAGTCCTTGCGGAGCGGGGTCCTCCCTCTCTCGTGCAGGCGAGCCGTGCTCGCCTTACTGCCGAAGAAGGGGGACCTCCGCGACTTACGGAATTGGCGTCCCGTCTCGCTCCTCAGCACGGACTACAAGATCGTAGCCAAGGCCATCTCGCTGCGGCTGGGGGCCGTGCTGGAGGACGTGATCCACCCAGACCAGACCTACACCGTCCCGGGCCGTAGCATCTTCGACAACCTGTATCTGGTCCGGGATCTCTTGGAGCTTGGGTGCAGGGATGGTCTGTCGTTCGCCCTCCTGTCCCTGGATCAGGAGAAGGCGTTCGACAGGGTGGACCACGGGTATCTCCTGGGCACTCTGCAGGCGTTAGGCTTCGGGTCCCAGTTTGTGGGTTTTCTCCAGGTGCTGTACGCTTCCGCAGAGTGTCTGGTCAGGCTCAACTGGACCCTGACCGAGCCGGTCAGCTTCGGGCGGGGAGTGCGGCAGGGGTGCCCCCTCTCGGGCCAGCTGTACGCCCTGGCAATCGAGCCCTTCCTCTGTCTCCTCCGCAGGAGGTTGACGGGGTTGGTGCTTCGGGAGCCGGAGCTGCGGCTGGTCCTGTCGGCGTACGCCGACGATGTGCTCCTCGTGGTCCAGGACCCGGGCGACTTGGCGCGGGTGGAGGCCTGCCAGGCTGTGTACTCGGCAGCCTCCTCCGCCCGGGTCAACTGGGTCAAGAGCTCTGGCCTGGTGGTCGGGGACGGGTGGCAGGCGAGCTCCCTCCCAACCGCGCTTCAGGCCATCCGGTGGAGCGCGGGTCCACTGCTCTATCTCGGCGTTTACCTTTCTGCCACGCATCCCTCTCCGCCGGAGAACTGGCAAGGTTTGCAGGGCAGGGTGGCGGAGCGGCTCCGGAAATGGACAGGACTCCTCCGGTGCCTTTCCCTCCGAGGGAGGGCACTGGTGCTCAATCAACTGGTCCTGTCCATGCTCTGGTACCGGCTCAACACCCTGGTCCCGGCCCCGGGGTTCCTGACCGAACTCCGGACGGTGGTTCTGGAGTTCTTTTGGCCAGGACTGCACTGGGTCCCTGCAGGGGTGCTCCACCTGCCCCTGGAGGAGGGAGGGCAGGGCCTGAAGTGCCTGCGCACTCAGGTCCACGTCTTCCGCCTCCAGGCACTGCAGAGGCTCCTTTATGGTGTGGGTAGTCCGGCATGGAGAGCTCTGGCACATGCCTTCCTACGCCGCTTCCGAGGGCTCCGATACGACCGGCAGCTCCTTTATCTCAACCCGAGGGGCCTTCCGCGAGACCTCTCCGGGCTGCCGGTCTTCTACCAGGACCTCCTCCGGACCTGGAAGCTGTTCTCTGCGACCAGGTCCGTGGCGGCCACCGAAGGGGCAGATCTCCTCGCGGAGCCCCTGCTACACAACCCCCAGCTCCGTGTGCAGGTGGCGGAGTCCCCCGCGGTGCGCCAGAGGTTGGTCCTGGCGGAAGCTACCAGGGTCGGAGACCTCCTGGACTACGACCGGGGAGACTGGCTGGATCCCCTGACGCTCGCTCGGCGTATGGGGCTCTCCAGACCTTGTACTCCCCGGCTCGTACTACAGGAGGTGAAGGCCGCTTTGCCGCCCGCTGCTCGGGCCTACCTCGACCGGGTCCTGCGTGAGGGCACGCCCCGCCCACCCCCCACCCCGAGCCCTCCAGACCTTTTCATCGGGCCCCTGCCCCGTGGACCCGACCGCCCCCCCCGCCCCTTCTCCGCCAGCCGGCTGCACGATCTGCAGCCGGTCCGTTTCCAAACCGCGCCAAGGAAGCAGCTCTACGCGCTCGTGCTCCACACCCTTCACTTCCTCACCCTCGTGTCCCGCCCCGACACCAAGTGGCGGGACCTCCTGCCACCTCTGGAGGGTGAGGAGCCCCGGTGGGCCAGCCTGTACTCCACCCTGGTCCCGAGGCCCGTCGGGGATATCAGTTGGCGGCTCCTCCACGGGGCCGTGAGTACGGGCGTGTACTTGGCGCGGTTTACCCCTGTCCCAGACACCTGCCCCTTCTGCGGCGTGAGGGAGACCCTGGCGCACATTTACATAGAGTGCGCCAGGCTGCAGCCCCTCTACCGGCTCCTCACTAATCTCCTATTGCGTTTCTGGCTGCACTTTTCCCCACACCTCCTTCTCCATGCACTCCCTATCCGTGGCCCCACGAAGTCGCGGGACCTCCTGGTCAACCTCCTCCTCGCCCTGGCAAAAATGGCCATCTACGCGACCAGGGAGAGGCGGTTGGCCAATGGAGACTCCTGCGACTGTGGGGCTTGTTTCCGATCCTTAGTCCGCTCACGTCTCCGGGCGGAGTTCCTCTGGGCGGCGTCCGCTGGCTCCCTTGACGCCTTCGAGGAGCAGTGGGCGCTGTCCGGGGTTCTCTGCTCGGTGTCACCGTCAGGCTCCCTTCTTATGACCCTTTGACCGCACTCCTGTCCCTGTTCTTTTATTAGTTGTCCCCCGCAATTAGTGGGTTTCTGAGGCTCTGTGGCACCTCCCCTTAGGCTGGGGGGGGTTCCGTTAGCATGGGGCGGGCTCGCCCGCCCCATTTCCTGGAAACCCAATAGATACAGGGAGCGCTCTGTGTCCGTGGGCTGCCCTGCTGGCTGGAGGGCTCCCCCTTCTCTGGCTGCCTTGCTGGCTGGAGCTCCTTCTCCCTTCCTGGGCTGCTGCTGCTGGCTGGAGTGCTTCTTCCCAGGACTGCTGCTGCTGCAACTGCTGCTGAGTGGGTGAGTGAGGGGTGGGGGGGGCCTTGCTGGCCAGCCCCCACTCCCCCACCTCTGGAGGGAGAAGCCAGGACCCCACCACCACCACTACAGCTGCCACCTGTGGGGGGTCCTTCCTGCCTAGCCACTGGGGCTGCTAGAGAAGGAGCTGCTGCTGCTACTGCTGCTGGAGCTGTGTTTGTCCTGGGGAGCTGCTGGAGCCTGGAGGAGGAGGGAGAAGAGGACTGAAAAGACCACCGGCTGCTGGGGAGCGCACAGAACACCGAAGACCACTGTGGAGGGGGCTCCCAAAGACTGAGTAACCCTTTAACTGTGCTCTAGTGGTGGGGGTTTAGACTGTGTTTGTGGGGACACAGGGGGTGTGGTGTGGAGCCTGCCCCCTGGTCCATCTGTGTCCCCCTCCCACCACCACCGCTGCCCCCTCCACCACCCCCGCAGGCTGCTTACCATCTGCCTCTGCTCCTGCCTCTGGGACCCAGCTGCTCGCCTGGCTTGCCACGCCCTATTGCCACCATTTGGGCTTCCAGCAGCAGCCAGCCAGCCATTGACTTTGCACAAGTGCTTGTGGGTGCACGCACCCCCCCTTCCCCGGACTGACCCCTTCCCCTCAGCAACAGGCCCCCTAGCTTTGCCCCTTGTTGCCTGCCCCATTTGCCCCTCGTAGCCTCCCTGCCCCACCCCCCCGCTTCAGTTTGTTTGCCTGCCCCGCCCACCTCCCTTTGCAGCTTTGTTTGTCCTGCCCCAGCCCTAAAGCCAGCCCCTTGGTCCCTCTGCCCCACTCCCAGCCTGGTTGCTACCTTCCCTCCGCGGCCCCTCACCCTGATTAGCCCCTCCCCTCGTGCGCCCATAGCTCTATCAGTGCGCTTGTGCCTCTCCCCTGTTTAAGTTGCCCCTCTTGCACTGCACCCCCCCATTGCTCTTGTTTCCCCCTCCCCTCCCCTAGTGCAGCTAGAGGAGCCGGAATTCGATCCTGTGTTGGTACCTGACACCCCCCCCCCCGAGTCCTTGGTAGTCCCCCTATCTGCCCCACCCGTTTTGGCACCCTCCTCCCCTGCCCACAGCCTAGCAGGGAGGAGTGGTTGACCTGTCCTTCCCCCCCCCGCCCCTTTCTCCGGTGTTCTCCCTCCCTCCCTACTCAGCATGGCGGGAGACGCGGTGGGTGGGACCCCTGGGACAACGCCTGTCCCCCCTCCCCCGCCTGCTCCCCCCGAAAACCCCCCAGTCTCGACCTCAACCGCCGCTGCCGGACCTCCTGCCACCGCTACCGCTGAGGCGCCGGCAGCGGCGACCGATGGGGTGCCCTCTGCTGCTGCCACGTCCCTCGCCCCTTCCGCCTCTGGGGGAGCCCCCCCAGCCGGCGGAAAGGGCCAGGGCAAAAAGAAGGGAAAGGGCCCCGCTAGGAAGACAAAGCCCTCCATGGCGGAGCCTGCCACCGCGGCCCTGCCACCGGCCGCGGCGTCCCTCCCCGCTGTCCCCTCCCCCAGCTCTGCGGGTGCCCCTCCCTTGGCCCCCAGAGCGTACGCCCAGGTGGCGGCGGCCCCCCGCCTGCCGCTACGTCATCTCCCCCGACCGCCGCCTCCGGTACCATCTACAGCGGCCGGGGCCCCTTCCCCACCTTGACCCGGAAGCACGGCGTCCGTTGCCTCCTGGTGCCCGCCTCGCCCCACGTGGAGACCTACGTGCGGGCGTTGGCGAGGGTGGTGGGGCCCACGGCCATCGTGGCGGCCTCCAAAATGTACGGCAAGGCGGTCTTCTTCCTTGCCTCGGAGGCCGCCGCCCAGGAGGCGGTGGAGAAGGGCCTGGCGGTGGGGGGCGTGTTTGTCCCCCTGGAGCCGCTGGAGGACCTGGGGGTCCGTGTGGTCCTGACCTCCGTCCCTCCCTTCCTGCCTAATGTCGCCCTGTTGCCCGCCCTCTCTACTCTGGGGAAGCCCATCTCCGTGGTGAGCCCTCTCCCCTTGGGCTGCAAAGACCCCGCCCTCCGTCACGTCCTCTCGTTCCGCCGGCAGGTGCAGCTTCAACTGCCGCCGGCGGCGCGTGGCGGAGAGGCGCTCGAGGGGTCTTTCCTGGTCCCCTATCAGGGGGCCCAGTACCGGGTGCACTACTCCACGGGGGAGGCCCGGTGTTACCTCTGCCAGGCGACGGGGCACGTTCGGAGGGACTGCCCCTTGGCCCGGCACGGGGGAGCGTCCGGGACCCCCGAGCCCCGGCAGAGCGCTGGCCCTGTCATCGCCGGCGCCCCCGGCCGCCCGGTGCCCAGAGCCGCCCCTCCTCCTCCTCAGCCCATCACTGCTCCCGCTCGGGCCTCAGGGGGCCGTCCTCCCGTGCGCCCAGACGAGCGGGAGTGCCCTGCCTCTGCTGCCTGCACTCTGGCGGGGCCTGTGGAGGAGGGTGCGGCAGGGGTACTGCCGGGCGTGGGAGAGGGCTCTCCCCAGGGGGACTCTTCCCTCCCTCCTGCTGTCCCACCTGTGCCTCTCCAAGCCCCAAAACTGTCTTCTCTGCCCCCTGACCCAATCCCTGTTGACCAGCCCGCAGGCGATGCCATGGAGGGCTGGACCCGGGTAGAGGGTAAGCGGGGCAAGCGGAAGGCTCGAGCTCCGCCCGTGCCAACTGAGGCGGAAGCCCCCCGTAAGACCAGAAAGGGGGCCGCAGACACGGAGCCTTCCGCCGTGCCCCAGGGGTTGACCCATCTGCCGATGACGGCTAGGGCAGACGTGGCAGCACCGGAAGGTACCACCATCCCTCCTCCGCAGTCCCTTCTTGCGGAGGCCTCCGATGAAGCCCCTCCTGTTCCCTTGCCCCCCGCAATACCCGAGGTGAGCGTCGCCTCGGGTGCGAGTGGGGAGGACCCCGGGGTGGTGGGAGGTGAGCTCCCCTCCATCTTCGCGGAGATCGAGGCCCTGGGTCTGACCCCGGTCACCCCGGGGGAGGACGACCCTCTGCCCACGGGCCTCGACTTAGCCGACCTCACCCCAGCTTCCCTCCCCGTGCTCCACCGACCCTCCCGCTGCGTCCGCTCCCGCCTCTGAGGGTCCCCTGGACTCCTCAGCCTGCCCGGCTGCAGACGGCACCCTGCTGCTGGCTGCCGAGCCTGCTGTGGCAACGGCCGGTGCCTCGTGGCAGGGAGATGGGCTACCGGGGGTGTCCCTCGGTGGTGTGGGGCAATCGAGTTCCTTCCCGGGTGGGGGCCCCTCTGAGGGTTCTGCATCTCTCTGCGCCGAGGCTGCTCTACCTGCCGTTGAGCCTGAGCCCGGTGTCACTGGGGACCCCCTCCCTACCCCTCCAACTCCCGTACCTGGCCGCGAGGAGCCACTTACTGATGGTTCAGCTCCTGCGGCCCAGGGTCCCGTCTCTCTCCCTCCCCCCGCCCCTGCTCCTGACCCCAGCCCTGCCCCCTCCACCTCCCATGATGTTATTGCCGCCCCTGGGGCTGTCTCCTTCCCTTTCCTAGAGGATGACTCCCAGGGAGCGGCCTTTGAATTTCACAGTCCCGACCCACTCGGGGCTGTACTCTTCCCTCCGCCGCCCCCCACTGAGCCAGGGCCCGCCCCTTGCTTGCCCGTCCCGGTGGGCCACGGGGCTGCGCCAGAGGTCCCACCGGTGGACCCCCGGAGGCCAGTGACCCCGCCCCCCCATACGCTGCGGGAGGAGTTGCAGGAGTTCCTGGAGGACGTCCGGGGCTCCCGCAACAAGATCCCGCTTGCTCTCCAGCGCTGGGGGGACTTTCACAAGATCCTCCTGGCCACGAGGGCCCTCATGGGGGAGGGAAAGAGGACCGGGAAGCAGGGTGCCGCGGCTTACCATCGGGTGCGCAAATTCCGTGACTCCTTGCTCACCTTCGGGATGGGCCACGGTTTGTTGCGCGGCCCAACGGGGGCCGTGAGCGCCCCTGCCGACGAGGATCCCCCCCAGCCCTCCTCATGGCACTCGTCACCTTTGCCACACTGAACACCCGGGGCTGTAGGGTGGGCTTCCGCAGGAGCCAGGTGCTCTCCTTCCTTCGGGAGGGGGGGTACTCTGTGGTTTTCCTGCAGGAGACCCACACGGATCCGGCCGCCGAAGCTAGCTGGCGGCTGGAGTGGGGGGACGAGGTCTACTTCAGCCATCTCACAACCCGTCGGGCTGGAGTGGCTACCCTGTTCTCCCCCGACCTACGGCCTGAGGTGCTGGGGGTCGCCGAGGCTGTGCCGGGCCGCCTGCTGCACCTCCGGGTCCGCATGGAGGGGCTCGTGGTCAACCTCGTCAATGTCTATGCCCCGACATTGCCCCCGGAGCGGCTGCAGTTCTATCAGCAGGCGTCCGCCTTCCTCGGCTCCTTGGATCCTCGTGAGTGCCTGGTCCTGGGCGGGGACTTCAACACCGTCCTAGAGGAGCGGGACCGCTCGGGGACCGAGCAGAGCCCAGCCGCCGCGGACGTCCTCCGGGAGATTGTCACCCATCACTCCCTGGTGGACGTCTGGCGCGACCACCACCCGGACGATGCCTCCACGTTCACCTATGTCCGGGTGGAAGCCCATCGGTCGTGCCGCTCCCGGTTGGACCGCATCTATTTGTCACGGTTCCATCTCTCACGGGCCCAGTCCTCCAGCGTCCGGCCGGCCCCTTTTTCGGACCACCACCTCGCCACCGTGACGGCCTCTCTCTGTGCGGAGAGGCCGGGGCCGGCCTATTGGCACTTTAACAACAGCTTGCTGGAGGATGAGGGCTTCGTAGCGTCCTTCCGGGAGTTCTGGCTGGCCTGGCGAGGGCAGCGGCATGCCTTTCCCTCGGCGCGGGCGGTGTGGTGGGATGTGGGGAAGGTGCGCGCCCGGCTCTTCTGCCGTGACTACACCCGGGGCGCCAGCCGACGGAGGGATGCGGCGATAGGGCAGTTGGAGCGGGAGGTCTTAGAGCTGGAGAGGCGTCTGGCCGCCAGCCCCGAGGATCCATCCCTTTGCGGGGCGTGCCGGGAGAAGCGGGAGGAGCTCCGGGTCCTCGAAGACTATCGGGCCCGGGGCGCCTTTGTTCGATCCCGCATCCGCCTCCTTCGGGAGATGGATCGCGGCTCCCGCTTCTTCTACGCCCTGGAGAAAAGGAGGGGGGCCAAGAAGCACGTCACCTGCCTTCTGGCGGAGGACGGCTCCCCCCTCACGGATCCGGCGGAGATGTGCGAGAGGGCCCGGACCTTCTACGCGCGCCTTTTCTCCCCGGATCCGACCGATCCTGCCGCTTGCAGAGTGCTCTGGGACGGGCTCCCGACGGTCAGCGCGGGCGACCGAGACCGGCTAGAGCTGCCTCTCACTCTGGCCGAGTTCTCGGAAGCCCTCCGTCGCATGCCCACCAACAAGTCTCCGGGCATGGACGGGCTGACCGTGGAGTTCTACCGCGTGTTCTGGGACGTCCTCGGCCCGGACCTGGTCAGCGTCTGGGCCGAGTCCTTGCGGAGCGGGGTCCTCCCTCTCTCGTGCAGGCGAGCCGTGCTCGCCTTACTGCCGAAGAAGGGGGACCTCCGCGACTTACGGAATTGGCGTCCCGTCTCGCTCCTCAGCACGGACTACAAGATCGTAGCCAAGGCCATCTCGCTGCGGCTGGGGGCCGTGCTGGAGGACGTGATCCACCCAGACCAGACCTACACCGTCCCGGGCCGTAGCATCTTCGACAACCTGTATCTGGTCCGGGATCTCTTGGAGCTTGGGTGCAGGGATGGTCTGTCGTTCGCCCTCCTGTCCCTGGATCAGGAGAAGGCGTTCGACAGGGTGGACCACGGGTATCTCCTGGGCACTCTGCAGGCGTTAGGCTTCGGGTCCCAGTTTGTGGGTTTTCTCCAGGTGCTGTACGCTTCCGCAGAGTGTCTGGTCAGGCTCAACTGGACCCTGACCGAGCCGGTCAGCTTCGGGCGGGGAGTGCGGCAGGGGTGCCCCCTCTCGGGCCAGCTGTACGCCCTGGCAATCGAGCCCTTCCTCTGTCTCCTCCGCAGGAGGTTGACGGGGTTGGTGCTTCGGGAGCCGGAGCTGCGGCTGGTCCTGTCGGCGTACGCCGACGATGTGCTCCTCGTGGTCCAGGACCCGGGCGACTTGGCGCGGGTGGAGGCCTGCCAGGCTGTGTACTCGGCAGCCTCCTCCGCCCGGGTCAACTGGGTCAAGAGCTCTGGCCTGGTGGTCGGGGACGGGTGGCAGGCGAGCTCCCTCCCAACCGCGCTTCAGGCCATCCGGTGGAGCGCGGGTCCACTGCTCTATCTCGGCGTTTACCTTTCTGCCACGCATCCCTCTCCGCCGGAGAACTGGCAAGGTTTGCAGGGCAGGGTGGCGGAGCGGCTCCGGAAATGGACAGGACTCCTCCGGTGCCTTTCCCTCCGAGGGAGGGCACTGGTGCTCAATCAACTGGTCCTGTCCATGCTCTGGTACCGGCTCAACACCCTGGTCCCGGCCCCGGGGTTCCTGACCGAACTCCGGACGGTGGTTCTGGAGTTCTTTTGGCCAGGACTGCACTGGGTCCCTGCAGGGGTGCTCCACCTGCCCCTGGAGGAGGGAGGGCAGGGCCTGAAGTGCCTGCGCACTCAGGTCCACGTCTTCCGCCTCCAGGCACTGCAGAGGCTCCTTTATGGTGTGGGTAGTCCGGCATGGAGAGCTCTGGCACATGCCTTCCTACGCCGCTTCCGAGGGCTCCGATACGACCGGCAGCTCCTTTATCTCAACCCGAGGGGCCTTCCGCGAGACCTCTCCGGGCTGCCGGTCTTCTACCAGGACCTCCTCCGGACCTGGAAGCTGTTCTCTGCGACCAGGTCCGTGGCGGCCACCGAAGGGGCAGATCTCCTCGCGGAGCCCCTGCTACACAACCCCCAGCTCCGTGTGCAGGTGGCGGAGTCCCCCGCGGTGCGCCAGAGGTTGGTCCTGGCGGAAGCTACCAGGGTTGGAGACCTCCTGGACTACGACCGGGGAGACTGGCTGGATCCCCCGACGCTCGCTCGGCGTATGGGGCTCTCCAGACCTTGTACTCCCCGGCTCGTACTACAGGAGGTGAAGGCCGCTTTGCCGCCCGCTGCTCGGGCCTACCTCGACCGGGTCCTGCGTGAGGGCACGCCCCGCCCACCCCCCACCCCGAGCCCTCCAGACCTTTTCATCGGGCCCCTGCCCCGTGGACCCGACCGCCCCCCCCGCCCCTTCTCCGCCAGCCGGCTGCACGATCTGCAGCCGGTCCGTTTCCAAACCGCGCCAAGGAAGCAGCTCTACGCGCTCGTGCTCCACACCCTTCACTTCCTCACCCTCGTGTCCCGCCCCGACACCAAGTGGCGGGACCTCCTGCCACCTCTGGAGGGTGAGGAGCCCCGGTGGGCCAGCCTGTACTCCACCCTGGTCCCGAGGCCCGTCGGGGATATCAGTTGGCGGCTCCTCCACGGGGCCGTGAGTACGGGCGTGTACTTGGCGCGGTTTACCCCTGTCCCAGACACCTGCCCCTTCTGCGGCGTGAGGGAGACCCTGGCGCACATTTACATAGAGTGCGCCAGGCTGCAGCCCCTCTACCGGCTCCTCACTAATCTCCTATTGCGTTTCTGGCTGCACTTTTCCCCACACCTCCTTCTCCATGCACTCCCTATCCGTGGCCCCACGAAGTCGCGGGACCTCCTGGTCAACCTCCTCCTCGCCCTGGCAAAAATGGCCATCTACGCGACCAGGGAGAGGCGGTTGGCCAATGGAGACTCCTGCGACTGTGGGGCTTGTTTCCGATCCTTAGTCCGCTCACGTCTCCGGGCGGAGTTCCTCTGGGCGGCGTCCGCTGGCTCCCTTGACGCCTTCGAGGAGCAGTGGGCGCTGTCCGGGGTTCTCTGCTCGGTGTCACCGTCAGGCTCCCTTCTTATGACCCTTTGACCGCACTCCTGTCCCTGTTCTTTTATTAGTTGTCCCCCGCAATTAGTGGGTTTCTGAGGCTCTGTGGCACCTCCCCTTAGGCTGGGGGGGGTTCCGTTAGCATGGGGCGGGCTCGCCCGCCCCATTTCCTGGAAACCCAATAGATACAGGAGCGTTTCCCTACAAGTTCTCCCTTTGCTAGGGATGCAAGTTGCAGATCAGTTTAAAGACATTCCAAGCCTCCTCCACATTCATATCCTTGAGCTCTTCAGTCCAGTTGACTTTGCTAACTAATTCCCTTCGTTTTCCTTTTGTAATAAAACCCCACAGTTGGTGACCTGGTTTTGATTATCCTTCTGTTTAATGTAAACTGAATTAACACATGATCACACAGCCAGCCAGCTCTTCTACCATGTCCTCACTCCTCACAGAACCGACTCTAAAACTGCATCACCTCTTGTTGATTCAGTGGCTGGTTGATGAAGCAAACTGCCCTCTGTCGCATCCAGGAATAACCAGGCCCTACCACTATTGTTCCTTTAGTAACCCAGTCACAGGACACCGCTGGAGTCTTCCAGGGTGTCCGGGCAGTACCCAGCAGAATGGGGTTCTGATCCCGATTGGAGACTCTGGCTGCTACTGTCATGGAAGTAATAATGGCTGCAGTAATCAGTCACTTTGACACCCCTGGTCATTAGAATAGGTGCCACTCTGTTCTAGCTACCGAAGGAAAGAACATGCCATCGGCATTACGCTCAGCTATAAAATTCCCTAGGTTTTCTGTGTGACCACTTACCAGAGAGAGGATAATAATTTTCTACCACCCACAAATGACATGATTCAATATTAGCCTGACAGCTTCCAAGACTTGATATATTTCAAAAAGAGAATGTGACTGCTGATCTGAGTCACTGATTTAACTATAGGAATGCATTTTACTCCTTCGTGGCACAGCACCCCGAGCACTGTGGCAGGGGATGTGGGACAGTTTACAAATCAAGCATTAAATGTTATTAACTGCTCTGAGGGACAGCTCTGTACTGGTCGCAGAGCCAAGCCATAGGAGTAATGCTCTCATCTCCAATGGGACAACAAGGCTTGGCATTCCTACAGCGCCCTCTGCTTTCCAGAGCACTTAACAAACGTTAGCTAAGGGCCTGTGTGCTTGTCCTTGAAGGATGGAATGGACCAGGGGTCATTTGCTGGGGGCTGGAGCTACTGAGCTCCGGTTTAAAATGCCTCTGAGCACTGTACGCTAATGAGGAGGAAGGGAGAGCTGCTTTATTATTATTGCAATAGCCCCAATGGCAGTCACAGCCTTACTGTGCAAGGGGCTGTACAGACACCATCCCTGCCCTCAAAGAGCTTACAATGTAAGTAGACAAAATAGACAGAGGGAAATCAAAACACACAGAGGTGGGGCTAGTGGCAAAACAGGGCTTAGAACCCAACTGTCCTGAATCTCATTCCTGTATCCTATCCACTGGACCACACTGCCCCGCTCTGTTCTGGAGGTTTTATAGCAACGTGAAGAAATAGGATCAAATCCAGCAATTCTTACCGATGAGACTAGTCGTATAACTCCACCTTGAGTGTGTGGAATGAGAAGGCCAAACATCTCCAGGAGCTGTGTTAGGCTGCGACCTTACTTTGACATTCCATTGCTGGTACATGATAAAGGGCAGCTTCTGATCACGAAGGCCAGCCGGGAAAAGATTGAGCTCTCGCTTTTAATGCATATGGATCTCTCTCTCGCGCGCGTCATATCTTAGATCTGAAGGGCATGTGGAAACCTTGTCCTTGAGGAGGCTGAAGCCACTCAGGTTATAAACTAACATCCCTCTGGAACTCCTTTTTCTTTATTGCTTATACTAATCCCCGAGGTATATGCTATCTCCCAGGGCAGAAACAGCCCCTGGCTTAAGGCACTTCCCATCTAGGATTTAGACATGACACAAGTGGGTGTGAGAAGAGATGGATCAGATCCTGCGTTCATGCAGTTGGTTCATGGACACTGTTTACAGAGGCGGCTCTAGACATTTCGCCGCCCCAAGCATGGCATCATGCCGCGGGGGGCGCTCTGCCACTCGCCGGTCCCGCGACTCTGGTGGACCTCCCGGAGGCGTGCCTGCAGAGGGTCCTCTGGTCCCGCGGCTCCGGTGGACCTCCCGCAGGCAACCAGCGAACCCTCCGCAGGCATGCCGCCAAAGGCACCCTGCCTGCTGACCTCCCGGTGACCTGACTGGAGCCGCCCCTGACTGTTTAATTATCTATTGTTTTAGATGCTGTTCGCTACTACTTCATTTTTGATGTTACAGGAGCACCTGGAGGCCTGAGTGAGACTGGGAATTCATTGTGCCAGGCACTGTACATACAGACAGTAAGAGACAGTCCCTGCCCCATAGAGGTTTACAATCTAAACAGACAAATCAGACAAAGGAAGAATTTCTCCTTCTCTAACAGATGGGGAATTAAGACACAAAAAAAGTATAAACAACTTGGCCAAGGTCACACAAGGAACCTGTGCCAGGGCAGCAAATGGAACCCAAAGCTCCTGAGTTCCAGTCCAGTGCCTTAACCATAAGACCATCCTTCCTCTCATAGAGTGCCTGGCAGACCATAAGAACAGCCATACTGGGTCAGACCAGTATCCTGTCTTCCAACAGTGGCCAATGCCAGGTGCCCCAGAGGGAATTAACAGAACAGGTAATTACCAGGTGATCCATCCCCTGTCGCCCATTCCCAGCTTCTGGCAAACAGAGGCTAGGGACACCATCCCTGCCCAGCCTGGCTAATAGCCATTGATGGACCTGTCCTCCATGAATTGATCTAGTTCTTTTTAGAACCTTGCTATAGTCTTGGCCTTCACAACATCCTCTGGCAGAGAGTTGCACAGGTTGAAGTGGAAGTGAAGTGAGTTTATAGGCTGGAGTGGAATGATGCCAAGGTGGTGACTGGACAAATGGGTTCTGGGGGAAAATTTCAGGCATAGGGGGCAGCATGGAAAAAGACCAGAGCCATTAGTGTGAAAATGAGGACTCCTTCTGCAGCCCTTTCTGCAAGATAAATTAAGATGAAGCAGAGGAAACAGAGGTTACCACCGCCTAACCTGAAACCAGTTTCTGAAAATAGCTGCTCTCAGATCAGTTGAGTTGTAAACTCTGTTACTCTGATTCCCTCTTGCTCCACCTTTCAGGGTTAAAACAGGCACAGGTTTCTATTTTTACATGGCAATTTGCATAGTGATCTTAACCTTCACTCTGGCAATCGAGGCTGAATGTTACAATGTTCTAAACTTTACAGCTGTCTGTGTTAGTCTCTAAGGTGATGCAGCGGCTGCCCCAGGGAATGGGGTAGACTGTAGGTCCCCTAAGGAGGAAAGCTCCTTCCCCAGATTCAACTCTTTGCATGTCAGAATATCCACCCAGAAGCTAGAAATGCAGCATCAGTAGTAGCCCCTTTGAGAAAATGTCCAGTAGTGAACATACAGCATGGAAAATGATTCTGAATTCAAAAGGAAGCTAAAACACAGATTTCCTGTATCCTGAGTGTAACTAAACCATGTGTGCCAAAAGCACACCTTGCAGCATTCAATAATTTGTCCCTAAGCATCACTTGTCTAGAATACAGAGATGTGGCTTGTGGAGACTACAAATCCCAGCATGCAAATACTCCCTCTGGAGCCTAACTGAAGCCACTTGATCCAAATGTGGCTTTAGATAGAACACAGCATGCTGGGAACTGTAGTTTCTATGGGCTGCAACTCCAATCAAGACAAGAAGGTCTCCAATTTGTTTATTTTTGTGCAAAGTGAGTGAGAGTTGCCAATGTAGGTACTGACTGGGCAAAATGGATGTCACCCATGAGAAGTCTTTAAACCATTATTTGAGGACTTCAATAGTTCAGACATAGGTTAGGGGTTGATTACAAGAGTGGGTGGGTGAGATTCTGTGGCCTGCGTTGTGCAGGAGGTCAGACTAGATGATCATAATGGTCCCTTCTGACCTTAAAGTCTATGAGGAGTGCAAGTTGCTCCCCGACGGATAGAGCGCCGGACTGGGAGTCAGGAGATCTGTCTCTGTTCACAATTCTACTGAGCAACCCTGTGCAATTCGCTTCCCATGTTTCCCCTCCCACCTTTTGTTTGTCTTGTCTATTTAAACTGTAAGCGCTTTGGGGCAGGGACTCTCTGTTCCTATGTGTTTGTACAGCACCTAGCACAGTGGGGCCCTGCTCTTAGGAGGGGCTTCTAGATGGTTTAGTTGGGGACTGGTCCTGCTTTGAGCAGGGGGTGAGACTAGATACCTCCTGAGGTCCCTTCCAACCCTGATATTCTATGATTCCATGATGCTACTCTAGTGCAAATAATAGTGTATGGATGAGAACATGTACAAACTTGACAGCGGTAAGGAAGTGCAGCTTCTTCCTGCAACAGAAGGTGCTTGAGGATAAAGACAATAGGACTGGATGGGAGCAGACAGGGTATTACTGTATTTCCCTCTGATCTCTAAAAAGTATCCTTAATACAGCAGTCTGGGCACCTGGACTAGCTCAGCAGTGTAACGCTTCTGTTTCAACAGCCAGTGGCCACAGCTTTTGATTTCACTCCAGCCTGCAGTAGAACTTGGACTACTTCAACTCTCCTGCCCGGTCTTGTGAAAAGCAAGTAGTGGATGCTCTCGGCTGGGAATGAATGGGGAGGTAGGCAAGAACTTATCACCAAGGTCTGGAAGGTACCAGCCACCTAAACCTGAATTATGTTGCCTGGGCCATGGACCAGTAGTTGGGAATATTCAAACTCTCTAACTTCCCTTCTCCTCTTCCTGAGCCTGTCTCTGAGAATTGGGAGGGTGAGCCGCACATAAGAACTTAAGAATGACCAACTGGGTCAGACCCATGGTCCATCTAGCCCAGTGTCCTGTGTTCTGACAGTGACCACTGCCAGATGCCTCAGAGGGAATGAACAGAACAGGGCAATTATCGAGTGATCCATCCTGTCACCCAGTCCCAGCTTCTGGCAGTCAGAGGCTCAGGGACGCCCAGAGCATGGGGTTGCATCCCTGACCATCTTGGCTAATAGCCATTGATGGACCTATCCTCCATGAACGTACCTAGTTCTCTTTTGAACCCAGTGTAGTTTTGGCCTCACAACATCCCCTGGTAATAAATTCCACAGGTTGACTGTGTTGTGTAAAGAAGTATTTCCTTGTGTTTGTATTAAACCTGCTGCCTGTTAATTTCATTGGGTGACCACTGGGTCACGTGTTATGTGAAGGGGTAAATAACACTTCCCTATTCACTGTCTCCACACCATTCGTGATTTTATAGACCTCTATCATACCCCCCTTAGTCATCTCTTTTCTAAGCTTAACAGTCCCACTGTTTTTAATCCCTCTGCATATGGAAGCTGTTCAATATCCCCAGTCATTACTTGGCACTTATCAACATTGAATTTCATCTGACATTTTGTTGCCTGGTCACCCAGTTTTGTGAGATCCCTTTGTTACGCTTCACAGTCTGCTTTGGACTTAACTATCTTGAGTAATTTTGTATCATCTGAAAATTTTGCCACCTCACTGTTCACTGCCTTTTCCATATGTTGAATAGCCCTGTTCAGTTCACTCCCTCAGAAAAGACTAGATGTGAACGGAATGGGAACTGAAACCGGTTAGGGGCTGGGGCATTGGGTGGGGGTTGTTGCTGTCTAAGCTCCTCTCGTTCTGCAGTCCCCATCTAAGATGAGCAGCAATGTCTCGTATGGGGCGTGTTAGATGGGGCAAGGGAGATGGATTTGGGCTGGATGAGAGACAGCTGTTCCGTTGGTGTGCGGTGTTTCTCTCATCTCCATCTCCGTTCTTACTGCTTGGCCTCAGGTAGGGTTCTTTGCCCTCCTGGCAAGGGGGATCCAGAAGGTGGGGATGGGATATTGATGTGGGATCCCTGCCTCTGCTGAGCTGTGAAGAGGGTGACCCTTTCCAGGCGCCTGGGGGCTTCCTGGGGGGAGGAGAGAAACTAGGGGTCTCACCTGGGGCAGGTTGGAGGTGGGGATTGCTAGTCCTTTTCCCCTCCTGGGGCTGTGAGGAATCCCACTTTTCCATAGGTGCTGAGTTGTGATGTAAGTGGAATGTGAGGGCAGAGGGGGCAGGTCCTTTCCCTTCTTAGGGAGTGAGTAGGGGGGGATGGGGGGTTACTCTGGGGTCCCCACTTCTCACCAGGTGCTAAGTGGGGTCAGCAGGAGATGGGAGTGCTAGATAACAAAGTGCTTTCCCTTTGTGAGGGATGGGGGCTTATTGGTGTGGGGCAGTTATGTTGGGGTCTCCCCTTGTCCCCAGGTGCTGAATGGTGGCGTGTATTGGAGGTCAGTGGATTTGGGCAGGTTCCTCCTGGGGGCTAGGAGTTGGAGGTGTTACTTTGGGGTCCCTAATTGGGGGAGATTTGGGCAGACAGGTCCTTTTCCCCTAAAGGAAGGGGATTTACGGTGGGACCTCCCTGTCCTACATGATGAACTGTGGTGGGAGAGGGGTTGGGCAGGTCCTTTCCCCTGCAAGGGGGCTAGGTGCTATGGAAGGGGGTTGCTGAGGGGGTCCCCCGTCCTGGGTGCTACGCTGTGGGGTTGGCTGAGGAGCAGGTGGTAGTGCAGTCACCCGGGGGCTGAACGATGGAGAGGGCTGGGGGCAGGTGGTGGTGGGAGGGGCTCACTCCAGGGCCCCCCATCCTGGGGGCTGTGGCATCTGGTGGGCTGAAGGGCAGGTGCTGGGGGGGGGTAATTTTGGGGGCTGGAGTTGGGCAGGTCCTTTCCCCTGCAGGGGGGCTAGGTACTGTGGAGGGGAGCCACATGGGGTGGGCTGAAGGGAAGCTTCTGGTGGGGTCACTCTGTCCTGAGGGCTACGTGGTGGGGTGGGTTGGGGGTCAGGTGGTGGTGGGGTGACATTGGGGGTTCCCCTGTCCCTGGGGCTGAGGAGTGGGATGGGCTGAGAGTCTGGTGGTCGGGGATCACTCTGGGGTTCCCCCATCCTGGGGCTGAGCTGAGGGGTGGGCTGAAGGTCAGGTGCTGGGGGAGGGGTGACACTGGGGATCCCCTCTCCTGGGGGCTGAGCTGTGGGGTGGGCTGGGGGGATGTGCTGGGGGGGCACTCCGGGATCCCCTGTCCTCGGTGGGTTGGGGGGTCACTCCAGGGTTCCCCATCCCAAGGGCTGAGCGGTGGGGGACAGGTGTAGGGGGTCACTCCAGTCCTCCCGTCCCAGGGCTGAGCGGTGGGGGACAGGTGTTGGGGGGGTCACTCCAGTCCTCCCGTCCCGGGGCTGAGCGGTGGGGGACAGGTGTTGGGGGGGTCACTCCGGTTCCCCCATCCCGGGGCTGAGCGGTGAGGTGGGGGACAGGAGTTGGGGGGTCACTCCGGTTCCCCCGTCCCGGGGCTGAGCGGTGAGGTGGGGGACAGGTGTTGGGGGGTCACTCCGGTTCCCCCGTCCCGGGGCGGAGCAGTGAGGTGGGGGACAGGTGTTGGGGGGGTCACTCCGGTTCCCCCGTCCCGGGGCTGAGCGGTGAGGTGGGGGACAGGTGTTGGGGGGGTCACTCCGGTTCCCCCGTCCTGGGGCTGAGCGGTGAGGTGGGGGACAGGTGTTGGGGGGGTCACTCCGGTTCCCCCGTCCCGGGGCTGAGCGGTGGGGGACAGGTGTTGTGGGGTCACTCCGGTTCCCCCGTCCCGGGGCGGAGCAGTGGGGGACAGGTGTTGGGGGGGTCACTCCGGTTCCCCTGTCCCAGGGCTGAGCGGTGAGGTGGGGGACAGGTGTTGGGGGGGTCACTCCGGTTCCCCCGTCCCGGGGCTGAGCGGTGGGGGACAGGTGTTGGGGGGGTCACTCCGGTTCCCCCGTCCCGGGGCTGAGCGGTGAGGTGGGGACAGGTGTTGGGGGGGTCACTCCGGTTCCCCCGTCCCGGGGCTGAGCGGTGAGGTGGGGACAGGTGTTGTGGGGTCACTCCGGTTCCCCCGTCCCGGGGCTGAGCGGTGGGCTGGGGACAGGAGTTGGGGGGTCACTCCGGTTCCCCCGTCCCGGGGCTGAGCGGTGGGGGACAGGAGTTGGGGGGGGGGTCACTCCGGTTCCCCCGTCCCGGGGCTGAGCAGTGGGGGACAGGTGTTGGGGGGGTCACTCCGGTTCCCCCGTCCTGGGGCTGAGCGGTGAGGTGGGGGACAGGTGTTGGGCGGGTCACTCCGGTTCCCCCGTCCCGGGGCTGAGCGGTGCGGTGGGGGACAGGTGTTGGGCGGGTCACTCCGGTTCCCCCGTCCCGGGGCTGAGCGGTGCGGTGGGGGACAGGAGTTGGGGGGTCACTCCGGTTCCCCCGTCCTGGGGCTGAGCGGTGAGGTGGGGGACAGGTGTTGGGCGGGTCACTCCGGTTCCCCCGTCCCGGGGCTGAGCGGTGCGGTGGGGGACAGGTGTTGGGCGGGTCACTCCGGTTCCCCCGTCCCGGGGCTGAGCGGTGCGGTGGGGGACAGGAGTTGGGGGGTCACTCCGGTTCCCCCGTCCCGGGGCTGAGCGGTGGGGGACAGGAGTTGGGGGGGGTCACTCCGGTTCCCCCGTCCCGGGGCTGAGCGGTGAGGTGGGGACAGGAGTTGGGGGGGTCACTCCGGTTCCCCCGTCCCGGGGCTGAGCGGTGGGGGACAGGAGTTGGGGGGGTCACTCCGGTTCCCCCGTCCCGGGGCTGAGCGGTGAGGTGGGGGACAGGAGTTGGGGGGGTCACTCCGGTTCCCCCGTCCCGGGGCTGAGCGGTGGGCTGGGGACAGGAGTTGGGGGGTCACTCGGGGCCAAGCCGCGGGGCGGGGAAAGCACAGGGGCCGGCGCCCCCTCCCGTCAGCGCTGCGGCCGTCACACGTGGGGCCAGCGCAGCCGAGCCTTTGCCGACGTGTCCCTGCCCCGCGTGCCCCGGAAGCCCCGCCCTCACCCCGGTGACGTCATTGTGAATACGGTCTATCGGACCCATGGTCAGGCCCCGCGCGCTGATTGGTCTGGCAGAAAGGGGCAGGGCCTGACGGACGGGTCGCGGATTGGTCGGCTGAGGGAGTCCCGGGCTCAGCGCGCCTGCGCGGGGTGGCGGGAGGGATAAATATCGGCGGCGTTGAGCGCCCCTCCCCCCCACGTTACCGCCGGCTGAGTCTGCTGCGTCCGCTCCGCGCTCCCCTCACCTCAGCGCGTCCGACCCGACCTGACCCGCCCGGCTCGGCCCGGCCCGGCTCGCCATGGCCTCCGCCGCCCCCGGCCAGAGCGGCTCCGCCGCGCCCCTCGCGCTGCAGCGCGGCATCGTCAAGATGGTGAGAGCCGGGCCCGGGCCCCCGGGACCTTCCCTCCCTCACTCCCCCTCCCCCCCGCGATTCCCGCTTCCCCCCCGGGACCTGCCCCCGGCCCCGGGACCTGCCCCTCCCCCCTGGGTCTTTGTTGTACCCACTTGTCCGCCTCTCCAGCCCCCTCAGTGCCGCCCGCCCTCGCTGCCCCCCCGCCCGCCCCCCGGGTCCCGCCCGCTGCCCCCCGCGCCCCGCACCTGCTCTGCGGGGCCGCCCTTGAGCTCTGACCCCTCCCCGCCCCTCGGATCCCCTGCGCTGCGGCTGAGCCCCCGCCGCCCCTCCCGGGCAGGGCTGGCGGCTCCGGGTCCCTGGCGCTGCGGCTGACGCGGATCCCTCCTTCCCGGGCAGGGGCCTGTCATCTCCTGGCCTCGGCTGGGCCGGGCCCCGTGTGCTCCTGGGGGCAGGGCCCCGGCCGGCTCTGGCGCGCTGGTCCCCGGCAGCTTCTGGCGCGGGGAGGTGGCAGAGGAAAGGGGCGCTCAGGAGAGGGCTGGCAACCTCCTGCCTTGCGCCTAGTGGGGCCTGAGACGTGTCCGCTGCGGTGCCTTTGCTGCAGGCCGGGAGGCCTTCCTGCGTGGGAGGGGTGGACACGTCCTTCAGGCTCGCAGGGGCTGGGGGCTGGGGCATGCTCTGCCCTCCCACAAGGGCTGGAGACCTGGAAGCTGCTCAGCGATTGCTCTTGTCCTGTGGCTGGACATGTGTTCATCCGGGGGCTGGGGAGGGCATCCCCCCTACCTGCGGGGAGGGGCCTGAGCCAGAGGATTGGTGGGTTTGCACTTTACCCTGAGGAACTGGCAGGCCTTTATGTCCAGGGCAGGCTTTCCGTTGGCTTTGCAACGTTTTCAGTAGCTGTATGAAAAACTCGCTCCTAAGTAAGTCTGGAGGGAAACTGCTGGGGGTGAGCCCTGAACAGGGTGTAGGGTGATGGGGGAGGGACATGGACACGTGCAGCTTGGTGTGGGGGTGTCTGCATTGTTTGGGGGGGCGAAGAGAGTTAGGGAGGTGGGTGTGCAGTGTGTTTTCTGTTTTGGAATTGCTCTGTGTGCTGGTGGGGGAGACCTAGCTTGGGGTTGGTGTGTTGCAACCATCTCCATCTGTATTGGCCCAGACAGTGTTGTTTGCAGCAAGCCCTGCTCTGGAAGCTGCCACAAAGTCTAATCCTTTGCCGTTGTCTGGACTGCTGGGAGCCCGTGGAGAGGCTAGGTTTTTCAGATGGGATCCTGGTCTGTGGGAGAGGAGCAGGCACAAGACCTATAGCTCAGTTATTTGGGGGGGGGGGGAATGAGGGGGTTGGTGGAAACTGAGACTTGTTTTTCTGGTTGGGCGGGGGTGTGTGTGGGGAGCTGGGGCTAGTGGGTTGTTTCCATACAGGCCCTGTTAACAGTCAAGGTGCTAGCAACTGTCCTAAAGTCACTGTTACTAGCAGGTCAGGGGTCCATGCCCAATCCTGTGGAGGCAGGGAGGTTTACAGTGGTCATGCCTCACTCTCTCCTAGTTTGTCCTTATCACAACTTTAAATGTGTTCGGAAAAAAGAAGCCTGTTCACGCTGGCCTGGGAAGCAGTGCTGGGTCTGGGCAGGTGATGCAAGGACTGCTAGTGCAATTTCAGCTATAGTGCAGAACAGAATCTCAGTGGAATCTGGCCACTGGCCCTGACCTGTGCCATGCTGTGCTCTGAAGGGAACAGTCTTCAAGCCAAGGCAGCAGTGCTGGAAGGTGGGCCGGTCACATCTCTGCTTGCGGAGTGGTTCAGAAGTTGTTTCCCCCCTCAGTCTTCCTCCAAGAAGGGACCCTCATCTTGCTCACCACAGTTCATGTGGGCTTTTTACCACCAGAGGGCTTAACCCACTGAATTGTCAGAGCTTTGAATGTACCCCGTTGGGCTGAAACGGGAAAGGCTAGCTCCTTGTTTAGCTCTTTCAGGAGATCCCCAGAGGGGCTGTACATAGTAGGTTAAAAAATGTAACTAGAGTTTTTACCAGCTTTGAGTTGCTAGGCTGCTGCTAGAGATCCCAAGGAATGTGAGCATCAGACTTCCTGGTTCCTCTGCCAGAGCGAGTGCTGTCGGATTTAGAGTTGGCCCTAGGTCTGAGGTTAGACCTTTCTGTACTCCCTTTCGAGCTGAGATTTTTCAGGCTTAGTTTCTGCCCCAAGATGGACAGCTGCATAAGTTTTCACAAAGATCAGCTAAGTAGTTTGTGGAAAACAAACACATCCCTAATTTAAAAAGGGTATATGCAGTAACCAGTGCACTGAGGCCTCTAGTCCTACTGTAATATATAGAGTATATGAAATACAGTTGGCAAACTGATAGGTGGTTGATGGTAAGAGGTCAGTGAGGGGAGGGAGTGCTGTGCAAACAGAGTAAAAGATGCATCATTCCCAAACCGATGTGGATTAGGGGCAAGTCTGTATTAAGAACAGTTCTTTAGCTATATTGAATCTCCCACAGATTAGGGATTCAGAAGTTTGAAGGCAGGGAGGGAGACTACTGATGCTGTTACTTACTATCCCTGCTAGATTAGCAGGCAGAGGAAACACTCATCTAGTCTCCACCCCAAATAGAAGCATGTGCTTTTATTTCCTTCCAGCATTTCTTCCTCTTTGGATGTTTTGTCCCTTTCCTGTTATCTTCTGTTCCCTTCCCCCAAGATAAGGGGCTTGAGCAGGCTAAAGGAGCCTCTGCAGCAGTTTCCCTCTCAAGGCACGTGAGACTAAAACTCTAAATTTCACTCTGGGGCCGGCTGCTTTGCCAGCAGCGCAGTTTGCAGGAAGTCACTTGATGATGGAAATTGAAGGGCAGTGAATTTAGACCCAATAGACATAAATGCTACTTTATGTAGCATAATCGTCCTTGTGGCATCCATGGCCTCAGGAGGTTATCGAGAGGAGCGCAGTGACTGGATAATTTTATGACCTAACAATTGTAGCTTTGCAACCTGTGATTAAAGGGGAAATCAAGCGTCCTGCTTCAGGGTACAAACTGATTGCATAGAGGAGTCAGGAAGGAATTCTACCATCTGCAGAATGGTACAGGTGGGTATACTCAGGTTTTTGTTATCGTGTAGAGTAGCAGACTTAAGTCACTGTTTGAGGTTGGTTCATGTCTAAAGTTAGGCTTGTAATCCATGGCTTGGCCTTCATTAAAAATACTTTGCTTTTTAGGAGTAGTGAACAACTATGTCTCATTGAAGTTAATGGGGGCTGTAGGTGTCCTGTGTGTTGGAAATCAGGTAATTTTTATTTAGGTCCCTTGGTGCAGGTTTAAGTTCCCTAACTTTAGGGTTCCAGGTGTGAAAACTTTGGCCTGGGCTCCTGAGCCAGTGCAGCAAATCCTATAAACAAAGTTCTTTCAACTTTCTGTTTATATCATGGCATGACTCTGATTTTGGGGATGTTAACTGGTGTGTGCTGAACACTTGTGAGAAACTCAGTGCATTATTGAACCTTAAATTTGAAATGTCTCAGCTGTGTGAACAAGTGAATGTACTTGTCAGAAGTACAAACCTTGTTTCTTCTGCTACTTCCTTTGGTGAGCAAGTGAGACTGGCATATTCTTTTTTAAAACAGACAGTGATGCAGAATAGCAGGGTGTGAGCATGAGCTACAGATGGAGTTTTATGGGAATTTGGCTTAATTTTCAGTTAGATTTAGTTTGCTAAACTGCTGTTTCTCAGCTGAATTGGAAGTTTTCTTCAAATTGCGATTATGCAAAGCATTTTCTGTAATGCTCACTAAACAGCCTTTAGGGGAGTAAAAACTCGTGTGTGTGTATATATGTGTGTGTATATATATATATGTGTGTGTATATTTAGATGGATATGGTGCAGTGGTTAGAGTGCTAGTTTGGGCTGTGGGAGACCTGGGTTTGATATCTGTTTTGCTGCAGACTTCAATCAGTTTGACCCTTACTGGCATGTAATTGCCAAGATCACCACTGGAGCCTCTTTTTCAAATTGGCTTTACATTAGCTATTGTCCAGTCATCTGGTACAGAAGCTGATTTAAGCGATAGTTTCCATACTACAGTTAGTTGTGCAATTTCACATTTGCGTTCCTTCAGAACTTGGGTGAATCCCATCTGGTCCTGGTGACTTATTGCTGTTTAATTTATCAATTTGTTCCAAAACCAGCTCTCTTGATGCCTCGGTTTGGGACAGTTCCTCAGAGTTGTCACCTCCCTCTTTGAGACTGCAAGGATGATGGTGGGATGGGAATCCCTCCTGTGGCTGTTTCTAAGCCTTTCTGCTTTATTGGAACGGTAGTCATGCTCTTCTGTCCAAGTCACCTTCCTCTGACTTGACCCCTCCCTTCCTCTTTGCAATATCTGACCCTCCTCTTCGATAACTCCCTTTCTGATGGCCCATTTGACCACCGGACTCCTCATTAGCCTTCAGTGCTGGATCAGCTCACCAGTCCCCTGCCTGGCCACAACCTCTTCAGCACCATTTCTCCTGCAGCCCTTGATCACTGCAGCCTACTCTCTGGCTGCTGTGACTCCCTTTGGTTCATACAAACTTACCTGCCTGACCATATTACCCTGTTTCCCCCCGGCAGTGAATCCCTCCACGGATCCCCTTTCCACCGCATCAAGCTTATTGTTCTTGCCTTCAAGACCCTTCATGTTTCTGACTCTCCTTAGTGGACCACGTTTATTATCCTTCTCTCTCCACTGCAGTGCTAGCCTTGTTGACTCCTCTGTCCACCTCTTCCATAGCAGTGTCTGTTTTCTGTGTCATCCACGGTGCATGGGACACCCTCTAGACCCACTATTGCTGTGAAGTTGGGAAGGGACAACAGGGGATGGATCAGTCGATAAATTGCTGTGTTCTGTTTACTCCCTCTGAAGCACCTGGCACTGGCCGCTGTCAGAAGAAAGGATACTGGGCTCAATGGACCATTGGTCGGACCCAGTGTGGCAGTTCTTAAGTTCTTATGAAGTCTGCAAGAAATTACCCAGTGAGTAATTTCTAAGTAGGAGGGCAGTGGGGGGATAGCTGACGCAGTCCCCCGAAAGCAGAGCTACCAGGCTGATGCTCTGTTTGTATGTGCTATACTCTCCCCCACCCTTCCTGTTTTTCATTTTCTCATTGTAGTGCCTTCAGGGTAGGGAGTGTGTCCTCTTTATGTTAGAAAAATTCCTAGCATGTTGTTGGCACTCCTAAAGTGTAACAGAGTCCAGGTTGGCATAGTCCTAGTGGGAACGACCCTCAGGAAGGTGACTTGGGGCATTATTTCTCCTCTAAAGGTCACACTTCCCAACTCACTGACCTGCAGTTTTCTCTTAACAGATGTTCTGGCACTCCTCTTAATTTTGTTTTTGCACCTTTTAGGTGCAAAACTGATGTGGGGAAGCCTGTGGCATTTGGGGAGCTGAGAAATGGGCCTCCGAGCCCCTGCACAAAGAGGAAGAGAAGCTTAAATGTCTCAAACAAGGACATTTTGCCCTAAGTGCACTGCAATGGCTGTTCCTTTCTGTGGCTTAGGTCCCCTGGCTCTCGCAGCTGGCTGGATAATTACGTATATGTTAAATGCAGTCCATGCTACAGTCGTAGGGCAAGTGGCAGCTCATTTTAACGTGTGGGAGATGATGGTTGATTCAAGCTCAGAGTAGCTTGTGGTTGGTCATGGGCTGCAGCTACCAGCTGCACTAAGGTTTTGAAGCCCCATTGCTGTTTTTAACCATCGGGAATCCCAAACTTCACTCGATGACAATGGAGCAAGCTTAATCGGAAGAGTTCTAGGCTGGAGATGGTTTGAGTGCTGCCCATGAGTCAGACCTGCATGGCCTGTCATCCAGTGCTCTCATTTCCATTCTGCTCAATCAAGTTGGATCATCACCTTCCCACCCCTGCAGTCTCTGTGGTCATGTCTGTGTGGTAGCAGTTTCTGTTCCATTGTAGGCACGGAGTAGAATGGACACCGGCTGTTGCTATCTCCACACTGCCAGTCTCTTGGGTCCTGTAATCAGATTTTTCACCCTGTTAGACCAGTTCTTAAGTAGTGGCTGCTTAAATTTAATTTCCTTCTGGAGAACTGTGTCCAGTTGAGACCCCAGGTGTTGTCAGGGAGGGAATTTCCCATGCTGTGCTGAAATGAGGGGAGATGGGCACAGTCCATCCTGCCATAGTTAATGGGCAGAAAGCTGGTTCTGTGGATGTTTGCTTGAAGAGGTGCAGTGGTACTGTGGTATTACCTGGGTAGGTGCAGACTCCCTTGGGGAAGGGTAAAGGAATTCCGGCTGGGGCATAGGAGGGCTGAAGTTGGCAGGGGAGGAGGGAGAAGCAGATGAAATAAGTAGATGGAAAGTGAATGAAACTGATTATATGAATCTTCCCTTGGGAGACCCCCCTCCCCCCCACCTGTATACGGAAATAGCAAGTCTGAGAGCACATGGTAGCTAGCAACCCCCTCTGCACACTGCTGGCTCGGATGTTATGGTGGTGAGGGCCATGTGAGTACCCGGCTAGAGCATATTGTATGGGTCATGCTGGTATAATTCAGCCTGCTAGCCAATTGCTGTAGGAGGAGGGAACAGGAGTCTCAGGAGAGAGACAGACCTGTGAGAAGCTGCAGATGGGGCAGAATTAGCAGCTGTAGGTATAGCACTTAGCAAGCCCCATTTTGTGCGAGGGCTTGTTCGCATCTTTGGAGCTGAACGCTACATATATTAGTGCAAGTAGAAGTAAATAGAAGTTAGCTACTGAACGGAGTTAGAGAAGGCAGCAGCACTATTGCAGTAACGAGAACCTAGAAGATCATTGGAAGGAGCAGATAGGTGAAGGGGCTCCCTCTTTTGCAGGCCTGGACTTGTGCAGACAGAGCCCGGGATGTCTCCTTCCAGCACTGGTGTCAGATCCTGAGGACGTAGTAGGTATTCCCAAGACACCTGAGGCAGTTGGGGGTCTGTTCCCCCAGTCACCTCAAGAGATTGGGGGGCTATAGGTAGGGCTGCTGTCCTACTCACTGTCTGAGTGGCACAATTCCCCTGTTTGACATGTTGGGATCATGGGCATGTAGCTTTATGCTTCCAAAGACTGATTGTACTGTAGCCTGGCTCAGAGTCCTGACTTCGCAGGGGCCTATCCTTGGGACAATCTCCTTCTTTGAGCATCCTCTGGCCTCCAAATCCCTACTTAAAGCCACTGTTTCCAGGGATGCTGCCTGGCCTACCTGTTTCGTGTCCTCCTCTACCTGAGCTGTTCTGTGGTTTGCCTGCTTTGGTCTCTCTGATCCTAGCCTTTTAATGGGGGAGAACCTGGTCTTACTCTGTGAAACACCATGGAAATCACAGCATTCGTTTTTTTTAATCGGGGCAAACTGAGAAAATGAGTTTGAGGAGATGCTTCCTGAGAACCAATTCCTGAAGGAGGAAGGTGCTTGCAGAGCAGCAGGTGGGCTAAAGCTATACAGGGGGCATGGGATACGCTCTGCCATGTATGTGGGGTGCCAAGAATGCACACGGTGCTGTGGTTGAATGAGGACTTTCAGAAGCTAATAGAGGGTGCAAAGATGTGTGTTTTAAGGGACTAAGCAAAGGTAATCTGAGAGACTGCAGGCAGGTTGATTGCAATGGCTGACTGAGAGCAGAGCATAAGGGAGCACTGCAGGGTAAGATACCCTAGGAGCCTTAGATTTTTGAAGGAGACCTCCATGAGCTGCAAGAGGTGGCATGGGGAACTGGACTGAGTTGGAAGATAAAGCAGAAGTCTTGGTCTTTGTCCCTGTACTGTGGATTTGGGGTCTGTGAATGGTACATGTCAGGAATGGGGAGGCTTGAAGGCGAATGAGGATGGCCCAGTGATCTGCCTCGCCAAGGGAGGGGTGACAGGTCAGCAATAAGGTTCCTTTGTGGGTGGAGCGCACAGGATTGAGAAGCTGGTCGCCCCTGTGTTTGGTGAAGTGGGGAGGGGAAGCTTGAAGAGCACAGATCTCTGGCTAGTCCCTGTGTGAGCATGGTGAAGGTGCAGGATTGAAACACAAGGAAAAGCTCTAACTTCACACCCCCTCCCTGGCTTCTCCTTACACTTAGGCATGGCAGGGCCAGTCTGCGCAGGTGAGCAGTAGAAATCAGTGCTCACATCTGACTCAGGTTTGCTCTCCGGAGGCCTGGGAGAGTAGTGGGGTCTCTGCCTTTTTCAGCAATGTCCTTGAGAGCATTGCACTCCTAAAAAGGCCCCAAACATGTATATCTAGCCTGTGTGGGAGCCCAGACATCACAGCCTTTGCAGAAGGGGGGAAGATGCTTCTCGAAGAGCACCCAGTCCTGTCCCTGCTTGGTGTATGGCAGATGTGCCCCCATGTGAGGAAAGCAGCAGTGCCAAGTGCCTATTAAGATACATGATGTGGAGTGGAGGCTGGGCTCTGTGAAAGACTGGCTGACCCCTGGGGCAACATGGCATATTCCTTTCTTGGAACCGCAGGTGCAGGCAGATCGTATCTTCTCGCTGCACGGGCAATGAGAGCTGGATAGTTACACACAAGGAGGCAGATGGATGGCTGCTGTGGGAATGACGACTAGGATGTCAGCTTTGTGCATTTTTTGTGATGGGAATCTCAAACCCAATAAAAATGCACAGTAATAATGCTCAGCCCGTCTCACCCAGTGATCGCAAAGCATTTTACAAAGGAGAGTCAATGTTGTCCTCTTTGCAGATGGGGAAACTGAGCCTCAGAAGTGAAGTCTTATCCCAGGTAACAGAGAGAGTGTGTCCCAGCACAGCTGGGAACAGCACTCACATCCACCTGACTGCAAGTCCACTGGACTGTGCTGTAAGGTCTGAGGCCTTTTTCTGCAGTAAAAAGCAGCCAGATGGAAAGACAGCAGCCATGAGCTAAGTATCAGAGTCACACCCTCACATTCCCTCTAAATTGTATTAAAACAAAGTACTGTCAGGCTGTTAAGGAGGTGCTCCTCTCCAAACAGCACCCACTGCCACCAGATAAAGAAACAGCTTAAGATGTTTAGAGAAAACTCTTGTTTGATGGCATTCTGTCTGGCAAGGAACCACATATCAACAGTTGTGGTTGTGAAATCCCCACTACTTTGTTGTGTCTTTATGGTCCCCACTTCTGTTGTTTATCTGTAGGGTCTCTGGTTCTATGATTGTTTCTGTTTCATAACTAATCTTGCAAGATTTAATTCAGCTAAGGTGCTGGGGTCTGATTGGTTAAAGAATTATTTCGTAATGGGCTAGGATTGGTGAAAAATACTGTAGTTTACAATGATTGGTTATGGTAAGCTAAGCAGGACTCAAGTTTCACTATATAAACTAGAGTCCAAAAGGAAGTTCTTTGGAACCAACTCGAGGGGACAGCCCTGAGATCAGAGCTGCCAGACCTCAACACCATGCCAACCACATGGTGCAGAATACTGGAGCCAAGGACAACCTAATCCTGACTGGCCACCAAGAAAAGCTTGTCTGCCTTATGGGGAGTGGTGCACATTGTATGCTTACTTAGCGTGTATATTCTGTTTTGGTAACTGTTGATAAATAGAGGTTAAGGGTATTACTGTGTATGGCTCTTTCACTGGTAAAAGGCCCCACAAACCCACAGAAGATTATGGCCTGAGTCCTAAGAACTGGGTAAGGGTGTAGATGCCTTTTGCCTAGAGCCCTAGGAACTGGGAAAGGGTTGGATAATTTAGGCACCCCTGTTCCTAGGATCTCAAGGTGTAACCTAGTTAAAGTTGGGATGCCCTAGAGTGTGCAGGTAACAATGCTTGAGAAAATGACCTGCTCTTAGAGCAACCCCAGTGCTTGTTAGAGCATCCTGCTGAGTTGGATGGAGACAGGCTGTCCTACCTTGTCTTGGAAGCTGCTTTCTTTTTGTAAAGAGTAAAACCCTAGTACTTCTGGCTGCAATGAGAACTTTATGAATGTGACTGGAGTGTAACTGATGATGCCCACAGCCTGAAACAACAGCTAGGCCTGAGCTGCCCCTTTTACCTTGATTGGTAACTCAGAAGCCTAACAATGTGAATCAAAGCATGAGGAAGGTGAGGGGTGACTAGGTTAGCTTGCTGCATTGCTGTGATCCATTGCTTTAGTGAGTTGGCATCTTATTCTGAACTGCAGGGGTATTTTCTGACCTTTCTACCTTGCTTCTCTTTTACTATATTGTCTTGCTGCCTGAAAACTCCTGTTCCCTGAACCTCTGGAAGGAACTCTATTGAATTCAGTCACATTCCATCTTAGTCTGAGCCTGCATGTCACCTTTGGGCTTTCTCCCCTCTGCCACAGCCCCTTGAGTCTTGATGGGTCGTCTCTTGCAATCATTCCCTGTGGCTTTCTCTCTAGGGAACTGCCTGGGGTGAGGAGGGCTGGTGTCCAGGGCAGGTCTTCCCCTGAGGTGAGGGACCTGGGGGCTGGGCTCACTGTGAGGGAATTGCCTTAGCTCATGTTGATGAGCTGCCATCTCTAACACTTCTCCGCATCCCAGATGAGTTCCTCAGGGGTCACCTTCCCTGTTAGTGGCTGTTGGAGGTCAGCTGTCTCAGGTCAGTACAGGTAGACACAGATTCCTGGTATGTCTGGGAGGTGGGGGATGTGGTTGGATCTTTACTGTGTGCCCAGACACTGTCTGGTATAGAGCTGGAAGGAACCTGGGTTTAGTCCAGCCCCCAGTGGTGAAGCTGTATGTAACCTGACCTGAGTAATTACCCTCATGGAGTTGCTGTCTGATACTAGTCTCCTGTGTACTCTGCATCCTGCACAGTGTTGCTTGAGGCTTGTTTTATAGCTCAAATCTAACGATTCATCGCTGATCAGATAGGATTGGTGGTTGGTTTCTTTTTCCTGTTGCCTTTTTGCATAAATGACAGGTGATACGGCTGGAAACAGCCTGCTGATTCATCCTGGGCCCTCATAAAATCTCTTGCATGTTTGCAAAGTCGAGGTGACTTGCTAAAGACAAGTCAGCTGTTCCATCTTGGAATACTTGGTTTGAACTGAGGATTCTTGGTTCCTGGCATGGATTCCACCTAGGGAAGGGCAAGCACGTCTGCTGAGTGGTCTTTTCAGGACTTTGCTCCTGTTCTGCTCAGTAATTCCAGTACTGTGTCCTGGATGTTGCAATCCACTTGAAAATGGCTGAGTTCTGGCTGCTCTTTCAATCCGGTGCTGAAAGAGAAGCCAAATGGCCAAGATGGTGTATGGCTTGCTTTCTTGCCAAAAAAAATAGTCAATTCTAACAGGTCCAAGCATGTAGTATGTGATGCGTTTCAGCAACTTCTAGCCACCTAGTCAGGTTTTGCTTTTTGCTATGTGCAGACATGAACAGTCAGGGCAAACAGACTACTAATTTCTAGCAACAGGTTTAGTGGCACTTCCCCCTGGGAGAGGCCATCTGGGACCTTGAAAACAATTAAATGCAAATTCTGGCTAGCCTTCTGGTGCTGAACTCACTAAATGTGTGAAATCAGCAACTTGGGGCAGGAACTTAATTTGTCTTTAAAGCTCTGTGCATAGGAATATATAGAAAAGCTATAGGAATGATGGTAGTTAGTTTGCACTTCAGATGGGACCCTCATTTTGAGCCAGATTGTGGGTGGCTACAGCTGCTGTGTAAACATGTTTCAGAGGGGCAGCTGTGTTCATCTGTATCAGCAAAAACAAGGAGTCCTCCTTGTGGCACCTTAGAGACTAACAAATTTATTTGAGCATAAGCTTTCATGGGCTAAAACACACTTCTTCTGATTATGCCCTGATAAATTTGTTAGTCTCTAAGGTGCACAAGGACTCCTGGTTGTTTTTGTGTAAACATGGAAAGCCTGGTGACTGGAGATACCTCTGCCTTCCCATGGTGTCAGTTTGTAAATGCACCATTTGACTTGTTTTACAATGTGGGTTTCCTCTGCCTCTTTGCTAGCTTCCCCTCCCTTCTTCATATGCCCCTTTGTGCCCATATCATGCTTTCATGGCTTTCTTTCCCATCATGCTCTTGGCGGTCTGAGCCTGATGAACGTTTTAGCTCAGGGGTGGCCAACCTGTGGCTCTGGAGCCACATGTGGCTCTTCAGAAGTTAATATGCGGCTGGAGCTACAGGTGCCAACTTTCCAATGTGCTGGGGGTGCTCACTGCTCAGCCCCTGGCTCTGCCACCGGCCCTTCCCCCACTCTATCCCTTCCCGCCCCCCACCCCAGCCTGCCATGCCCTCACTCCTCCCTCTCCCTCCAGAGCCTCCTGCATGCCATGAAACAGCTGATTGTGGGGAGGATGCTGATTGGCGGGGCTGCCGGTGGGTGGGAGGCACTGGGAGTGGGGAGCTGCTGACCTATTACTGTGGCTCTTTGGCAATGTACACTGGTAAATTCTGGCAGCTCCTCAGGCTGGCCACCCCTGTTTTAGCTCTTTGCCTGACTGATAGTTGACCTCGTGCTTGGGTTATAAAGTCAGAAGTGAGAGTGCTGAGTGTAAGGGTGACTAGCGGGTGTGGGACAGTGGTATGGATTTTATTGCACGCTGTGTGAAAAGACGAACCTTGCTGTCTCCAGTGCTGGTGAAAAGAGTTCAACTGCTGCCTTAGCAGAGACTGTGTAGTCTGAGCTGTCAGGTCCAATTTGCCCCAGGCCCATAAAATCTCTGGGTGAGGTCCCCAGCTGTAATGAAGGAATGCCCAGGGTGGGATCAAAAGCTCACTTTGTGCTGCACTGATCCTGGGCCAGTCCCTAGTGTAAGTTAGAGGAGCCTAAAAGTTGTGTTAAGTTGACAGCAGCTGCTGGCAATTCCAAGGGACCAGTATCACAGCAGGTGGAGTCTGGTGGCACCTATGCTGGCAGCTGGAGGTGCTTCTCTAGCTGCCCTTCGATTGTGCTGGAGTGACCCTCCTGTGACCAGATATGCCAGCTTTTGGGGGGCTGGGCCATCTGGACCTCTTACTGAAATCCCCCAGAACCATCAGATTCAAGGCTTCACCTGCTAACAGCAGCTGCCTCTTCCCCTCATCAGAGAACCCTAATAATTTCCAGGAACACTTAGGTGTTATTGGTAATTGGATAAAACAGTTAACAGCATCTGACTTTCCTTGTGCCCTGTAAATGAAAGATTAAAGATAATTACAACTATGAAACCTCAGAGTCCTTAATTGTTGAGCACTGAGGTCTTTGTAACAGGATTGATCTGTATGTATAATTTACTTTCAGGCTTAAAGTGAAACTCATTTTCCAGTAGTTTGTAGTGTGAATTTATTTCATTTATATGATCTACTGTATGACAAATAACAAATCGCATGTAGCGCTGCCTGGTGCCATGTGCAATACAAATGATCTCCAAGTAGGAATGTTTGGGGCCAATTATCTGGTGTGTACCATCTATCTGCTGTTCAGCTGGGCACAGTGATACGCTCCTGAACACAGGAGGCAGCATTCTCCAGTGCAGAGAAACATGCCAGTTTCCCTGGTACCTTGCATATAATGCTAAAAACTGAACCGAGCCCTCAGTCAGAGTGGAATGAGGATTCAGTTCCCAGTAAATCAGTTACATTGCATCACTTTTTCTCCTAGATCCCAAAAGCCCTTAGCAAAGGATCATTGCAACCATGTCTGGGGTGGAACACAAGAGCTGTTTAACAGAGCACAGCAACCCTTCACCTCTCTTTAGGTTAGGAAGTAAGGAATGTTGTCTCCAGTTTAAGCCACAGTGGGAATCTTATGGAAGCAGGAAGTGATTGTTCAGCTTGAAACATGACTCGGGGCATTGTGGCTTTTAATAGCATCCATCACCATGGTAGCTAGCTAATAACCTTTAGAAAATGGGAAATGTGTGACCTCCCCGGGAATCCCAGCTAATCCCTGACTGGGCTGGCAGGGGGCCAAACTTTGTTCTCCAGCTGACAAGTGGGCACTCACCCACGAAAGCTCATGCTCCAATACATTTGTTAGTCTATAAGGTGCCACAGGACTCTGTTGCTTTTTACAGATCCAGATTAACACGGCTACCCCTCTGATACTGTGGAAAGCCTTTTGTTTGCTGTCCACGCTGGTCAGATTGTTCTTGTTACTATAATTTATGGAGCTGACAACATTTTCCAACTATGTGTGTGTGAGAGAGGGTCTCTTTTCCATTGGCCTTGTGGGCCATTCTTTTTCCTCTCTCTCCCTTTCACTGGCGGATCCCCCAGCACATTCCTGTTTTGAGTGGCTTATTAATCTGAAAATGTGTAACTACTATCAGCTTCAACAGTCAGTCAATGCCAAGTGCTCAGGACCTTGGTTTTAATTCTCCCACTAGCACCACTGAGTGGAGAGTGTCCAGATTACAGCACATGGGAAGCAATTACTGTCCTAGCTCCCTTGTAGAAACTACCACTATATGGGGGGATCTGGCTGCAGCCGAGGGCTTCATCTTGCAGTGTAGATGAGATGTAATGTTCTGCCATTAGTCCTGAGCTGTTGCAGCCTTGGGCTTGAGTGAGGAACCAGCACAGTTCTGCAGCACACTTGAAACACCTCTGGCCCTGTCTGTGCTGCAGGGCAAACTCCTCCCCCGTCACCTGACAGTCAGGTCAGTGTAGCAGAGCCCTAGCCTTACTAGTGCATTGGTTTCAAATCACTGTGTAGGAGCGGGGTGGGGGCGCATGGCAAGTGTGTCTTTGGAGCTAAACACCTGTAGGCTAAGTTCCTTCTAAGCTGCGCAGCTGCCTATTAAGCCCTGTGCAGGGGCTCAGAGCTGCGGTGGGGTGAGGTGCCTCCCCCCCCCCGGCACGGACCTGCCGTGGTGGGGTGAGGTGCCTCTCCCCCCGGCACGGACCTGCCGCGGCTGGTGGAGAGTCGCCTCTCCGCAGCCCAGGTGCTGCTGTGGGGAGTCCTCTCTACCTGCCATAGCCACTGGCACCCTGCACCTCAAACCCCTCATCCCTGGCCCTACCCCAGAGCTGCACCCCCCAGCCGGAGCCCTCACCCCCTGCACCCCAACCCTCTGCCCCAGTCCTGAGCCCCCTCCCACACTCCAAACCCCTCAGCCCCACCCCCACCACATGAAGTTTGTTGTGTGACAACTCCATATTGGTGCACACAACAAAATTCATTCCGCACATGCGTGGGGGAAATTAGAGGGAACACTCCCCGTAGGAGGCTGGGTTCTTCCTTATTTATAACTGCAGTGTGGCTTACCCTCCCTTTTCCTGTGTGGGAGAGGGGGTGGTTTTTATAATCCAGGTGGAGACATGCTCTAGGTGTATTCTGGAATGAGCTCTTGAATCCCCACAGAATCTTGTAGGAGCCTTTTGGGGTGGGGTGGGGTGGACTGCATCTGCAGCTGTGTTGCTGTTACTCCAGTTCCCATCTGGAGTTAGGGGTGGGGACAGCTTTCCACCCTGCTACTAGAGAGCTGAGGCCAAATGGCTCCCCTCTCCAGCCTGGCAGTGATGGGGGGTGGGGGTGGAGTTAAGCATGCATCTGGTGTTGGGTAGTGTTTGTGTAATATGGGACCATGCATGTTGGGGACTCCAGCTGGGCGCCTCGCCTGCCAAGGCTGCACTTGCTGCAGAGATCATGTCCACTGCTGAGGGAGCAGAGAAGGGGAATCATCATTCGTGGCTAGAGGACGGCACCCATCCTCGATTGGGTCAGAACAGGGCGGTGGATGGATAAGCGCCTGGAGAACTCCAGGGAGGAGAAACTGAAGTTGCCTCTGGAAATGCCTGTTTTTGGATGGCAGCCCTTTCAGGTGATGTCCTGATGACCTTGCAGGTGACAGCAGGGTCCTGGCCAGGAGCATAACTGGAGGGGGTGTGGAGGTTGCCCACATCTGCTGCTTTAGAGGAAGGCTAATGTGTGAGGGTGGGGACACAGGACTTGATGGATGAATGCTCTGGCTGTTGGGAGTGATGCCCAGGGGGAGGGGAATATGTCCCTCTTTGAGGCAGGAGTATCCCGCCCCACCATAGCCGCCTTCTTCTTTCTGCTGGGTCTGGCGTAGCCCAGAGGAGTATGTGCTGACCGATGCAAGCAACTGCATTCTCTACACGTCTTGCACCATAGACGCACTCCTACCCCGGACCCTAACTATGCTGCCTGTCTGTGCTCCAGCATTGGAGAGCGTGCATTCTCCTTCAGAGAACGTCTCCACTCCCTGTCTGGGCTCGATCTGCTCTGCTTGCTGCCAAACAGCCCTCCTCCTTACAGACTCGGCACAATCCCATGCAAAGAAGCGTGGCTCTGTAGGCCAGTGTACATCCAGCTTGCCTGGAGGGAGGGGAGAGCTCACCTGTTAGATTAGATCTCTGCTCTCTTGGCAGCCTGCCTGGTGACTGTAGTCTCCCATTAGCCAGGAGACTGGCCTGGAGTTTGCTTTTTGCATTTGTATTCAAGGCAATTGGGGAAAGGCAAAGAGCAGTCTGAAAACAAGGTGAAAAGCATCCACTTCTTACATTGGTTCAGGGCACTGGATGTTCTGTGAATGGAATATTTGGGCTGTAATTCATTCGAACATGGCAGCTGTCCTCCTCAGTGCTGTGGCATGCTGTGAGAACAGGACCGTCTCCTGTAGAGCTCAGTAGATCTGGTTTATCGGTGCCTACATGGCAAAGAAATTTTCTCTGAACTATAGGCTTGAAAAATTCTCCATCTACTAGCCAGAGAGCTGACTTAACAGGCAAGGCTGCTCCATCACCTCACCTGGCTAGGTAGTTGTATTCCTGAACACCCTTCTTGGCCTCGTTGTCCTCTCTGGGCTCTTGGGAGGTGATGTCACTCCTCTTTCCCCCTATAGGGGTGCTGGCAGTTTTGCCTTCCTAATGTTCAGTACATCTCGTGGGCAGTTGGCTCCCAGACTGCTTGTATGTGCATCAGCAGATCAGAGTGCTCCTGAGAATCAGTGAGACCAGGCTGTTTCCTTTGATCCCTCTATTTGCCACTCATAACTGGTCCCAGTAACTGATTAGTGGTTTAAAGAACATATATGTCTTAAGAACGTATTCAGCTTGAGATTCCCATATATTTTACCCAGCACAGGACATTGTTAATGCCACATGATGGTTGAGAAATTACACCCATACCATGCAGTTCAGTCATGGAGTCTGCAGCAACTATAGCATCAACCCCTTGCCCACCTGTAAGCATTTACCAGGAGGTGACGCTCCCGATTCCTCTGCATTTAGTGCTCCCCTGATGTTGCGCTAATGTGTTGTACAGAGTTCCACAGGATTCTCGAAAGTGGCAGTGGATCTGACCAGATCCTTGGCAAAGCAGGGAGCAGTGACAGGCACTAGAGGAGCATGCAAACTAGAGAAGGCAGCATTGCATTGGGTCACAAACATGGGCTAAAATGTATCTTTTAGAATGAAATCTTAGTTCCTGCAGAAACTGATGGCTTAGGCATCCCACTTGGTAGGAGAAGGAATGAATTTTTCAAGCCAGGTTCCATGGTGTCCAAAAAGGTTCCCTGCGGCCTGATGTGCAGGTCCCCCTTCTTGGCTCTGTTGCACCCCTTGTGATTGCAGCTGGATGGGGGCTGTGCTTGTTGTGGGTATAGGAGTCAGCTGAGCAGAGAGTACAGCACAGGCAGGTGCACAGTTATTCTGAGGAGAGAGATAACTGAGGCCAGCAATCTTGGGTCTGAAGGTCAGGTTTGTTGGTGCTGGAGGATCCCACGCAGCCAAAATGATGCAAGCTGTCCCAAGTGCACAGCCAGCTGAGAAGGCACTGTCTCTGGGCAGACAAATTATAGTAACATTTCCAGCACTCTACGGTCCTGGATCCAGTTAGCAGAGGGGTACACCTGGCACCAGCAAAATGTCTTGCTGGTACTGAAGCTTTTCATGCACGGTATTTGCATCCCCCTCCTGTGCCCATTCGGTTTGCTTTGCTAGTGCTTTTCCATTGAGCTGTGGCTTGCAGAGCCACCTGTGCTGATGGGGTGCCTTTAGGAGGCTACAGGGCACTGGGCTTCTGCCATGTTCTCAGAAACCTGTCGGGTGACTGGAGGGGTATCGAGGCCACTCAGTAGCATAGGCTGTGGATGCTCTATTCCTGGGTTAGCTGCTTGGGTGAAATGATCCTTCCATACACCCCTGGCCTAGTTGGTCTGTACTCTCAGCTGTAGAAGCAAGGAGAACCCCAGTCAAAGTTAAAGGCTACATGGAGTGGCTCCTCTGGCAGTGATCTAGTCTAGATGCTGCACCAATCCTGTCCCTGCATGAGGAGCAGGATGCTAGTTAATTGCCTGGTGCTGAGCATGCTTATCTCTCAGCTCCTCCTGCTTTCTCTGTTGGCAGGTTTCCCCTGGGATTTTTTCTGTACTGAGAATTAAACTGTAGATTAAGCAGCAGATTGCATGTATCAATCAGAATTTCTGGGTTATTCCTTGGTGAGCCTTCTCCCTGGGTCCAAGCAGGACTAGATGCAGCTCCCTTTGAAGTCTGGAAATGCCTTTCCAGCCTGGCTATTGCAGTGCTACCTGGGGGACTGGATTTCCATGCATCATGGGGCAGGCAAGATGAACAAGTGGTTCTTCATACCAGATATTCAGGGACCTCTGGTATCACACAAGCTTTGCTTCTTGGTCGTCCTTCAGCCAGGGTGGCTTGACCTGGGCTTTTTGGGGTGTGCTCAGGGTTACTGCTCAGGGATGCTCCCTCCCCTTGGGGCTAATCATGCTGCCTCCCCACAAACCCAACATGTAGGGAATCCAGGCCCCAAGTCTGAGGTGGTCAGCAGTCCTTCCCAGCAGGCCCTGCTTAGTGAGCAAAACCCTCTGAAGTGCTGGGTTTGCTCTCCTCACCAGCTGTGTATATTCTTCTGAATATTCCTGGTGAAAGATTGGTGTTCAATGTCAGTGTGGCTGCCAGTGCCCTCTCCCTGCATTGCCCCTCACATCTGCTTGGGAAGCTTTGGGCTGTGATTAAGGTACCTGTTTAAATGTTTGTTTTGCTACATCTATCCTGCTTGTTGGCCCCCCACGTGGCGATGGCACTGCTCTTGCAATTGGCCTGCAGCGAAGCCTGTAGTATTTGGATTACGGCGGCACCAAGAACAAACACGTGGCAGATGTGAGTCATGTTTAATGCACGATTGGATGGTGCTCAGATACTGTGGTGATGTGTGGTAAAAGAACTGATCTAAGATAGGATAGGCCCCAGCTGAGATCGGGGCCTGTTGTGCTCAGCCCTGTGCAAATATTTAGTAACTGTACTCTTAGGAGCAGGGACTATCGCCACAAAATAACATGGGTGTGGGGAGTGAAGGCAGGGAGAGGTGAAGTAACTCACCCAGGGTCACCCAGCAGGGCAGTGGCAGAGCTGGAGACAGAGCCCAGCTTTCCTCAGCCCCACAAGGCTGCGCTGCTTCTCCTGTGTGTAACTGCCAAGGGAGACAGATGTCTCAGCCAAGCTCCAGGGGAAGAGCCTGGACATCATTCATTACAACCTCTCTTCTCTAGCTAGGAGGACTTGTCTGGCTGCAGCGAATGAGTGCTCTAGCACACGTGCTGGGCGTTGTTTCTTGAGGGTGTGGCCTTGGGGAGAACTAGCCAACTGAGACTGTTAGACCCTGCTGTGCCAAGCCCAGCATGGATTCTCTAAGTGGGATTGGCTGCAAGGGCTCAGTCCTGATGCTCCAGGGCCTTGGCTGTAAGTGGGAGGATTCTCCCATTAGCAGCGCCCCACCTTGCTAACGTGTTCAGGGGGCAGCTCCTGGTGGTGTGGACTTATTCAGTGCATTGGAATAAGCCTCTTCCCTTCCCTGGAGAGCCAACTGTTTCACATGAAATAGATGATGAACAGGAACAGATCTTGGGTAGGGTTGCCAACTTTCTACTGCTACAAAACTGAATACCCCTGTCCTGACCCACTCACTCCATCCTCTCTCTCTCTCTCCCTCCCTCCCTCCCTCCCTCTCTGTCGCTCGCTCTGCCCGCACGCACACTCTTGCCCATTTTCACAGGGCTGGCTCAGGGGGCTGGGGTGCAGGAGGGGGTGAGGGCTCCGGATGGGGGGCAAGTTCCGGGATGGGGCCAGGGATAAGGGGCTTGGAGTGCAGGAGGGGGCTCCAGGCTGGGGGTGGAGCCGAGGAGTTTGGAGTATGGGAGGGGGCTGGGGTGCAGGATGGGGTACAGGCCCTGGGCTGGGATTGTGGATTCTGGGGTGGGGCGAGAAATGAGGGCTCTGGCTGGGGAAGGGGGTTGTGGTGAGGGCTCCAGCTGGGGGTGAAGACTTTTGGGTGCGGCTGGGGATGAGGGATTTGTGGTGAAAGAGGGGGCTTTGGGTTGGGGCTGATGGGTTCGGAGTGCAGGAAGGGGATCAGGGCTGAGGCTGGGGGTTAGGGCAGAGGGGTGGGGGGGTGAGGATTCCAGCTGGGGATTCAGGCTCTGGGGTGGGGCTGGGGATGAGGAGTTTGGGGTGTAGGAGGCTGCTCATGGCTGGGGTTGAGGGATTTGGTGGATGGGAGTGGGATCAGGGCTGGGGCAGGGGGTGGGTCAGTGGTGCAGGGTCTGGGCAGCACTTACCTCAAGGAGCTCCCGGAAGCACTGCCATGTCCTTCTTCTAACTCCTACGCGGAGGCATGGCCAGGTGGCTCTGTGTGCTGCCCCATCTGCATGCGCCACCCTCACAGCTCCCATTGGCTGTGGCTCCCAGCCAATGGGAGCTTCAGAGCCGGTGCTTGCAGTGGGGGCAGCATGCAGAGCCCCCGGCTGCCACTATGCATAGGAGCTGGAGGGGAGACATGTCTCTGCTTTCAGGAGCCGCGCGGAGCCACACCAGGCAGGGAACTTGCCTTAGCCCTGTTGCGCTGCTGACCAGACTTTTAACGAAGAACCTGACAAAACCTAACCTTGAGTGAGGCATGGCGTGAGCTTACTAGTGAGAGGGTGTGAAGGGCTGCTGGAAGTGGGGTGCGAAGAAGAGGGAGCTGGGTGCATTGCTCTGGGGATTACAGGCATAAAGGGACGGCAGCGTGAAGTGCAAACCCTGCCTTGCCCTAGTTTGCACCTAGGGGTCAGCAGTGGTGCGACTGCACAGCTTGCTGGCCACCGCGCCCTGGCTGTAGGCAAGGCTTGCAGGTGCCACGTGTGAGTAACTTGATAGCTGGAGGCCCAGGGGCAGAGCTCTGCTGAACTCCACTTGAGCTCATGTCTCTGGCCTGCAGAAAGCGCCAGTTGCAAACAAACCTTTGGTGCTGGGCTGCTCACTGCTGCTGGCTGTGGTGAGAAGGTCTTACGCAGCGCCTTACTGGGGAATGGGCAGGAGGTCCTGTTACTGTCACAGCCTGGTAGTTTGAACCCACCAGCCTTGCTGCTCTGCATGTCTGCCTGCTCACTGCTGTAGGTGCTTGGAGAGCAGCTCGCTCCCTCCTTCAATCTGGCAGTCTTGCTCTTATTCCTGAATCTGATCCATCTGCAGCTGGCTGACCTGGTGGCTCCAGTGAAGCTGGTCATACAATTTCTGGCTAAACCTCACTGGCAGTGTTCTGGATCTGGCAGCTAGGCCCTGGCCCACTCCTTTCTGTCATAGCAGGACCAGCTACGTGTGGTCTAAGCTACATGCCATGCTTTACTTCCGCAGAAAAGGGCTCACTTCTCCTGCCTACTGGCATCTCTCCAGATGGGGCTGGCACCCTCTTGTGCAGCAGACACACTTCCTACTATCTGCACAGTGGCTGGAAGTGGGCTTAGCTGATTGTACTGCAGAGGCCTAGTGCTAGGATACACATGGAACCCTGTAGCCCAGGGTCCCAGGGTGCTGTTCAGCAGAGTAAAATCAAACTGCTGTCCCTTGGGGCTCAGATACATTGTCCATTTTTGTGGACTTGAAAATCCAGTGTTGCAGCAAAAGTGCGAAGTTCTATCAGAATTCCACATGTAGATGAACTCCAGTGTCTGTCTCACTCAGTGAGGGTGGGTCTGAAGAGTTTGGCGTTGACAGAACTCGATCTGCCGCAGTTGGTGAGCTTTGAGGGGGTGCAGCCAGGAAAGGGTGTGGGAGGGAATGGAAGTTGGGGCCAGCAGTGGCTGTTGTGAAAACACCCCTATGCACATGGGGAAATTTTTAAGGTGCTGTTAGGAAGCGTGGAGAGTGATGCTTGAACATAATGATGGGTGCCAGGAATACAGCCTAGATACAGGAACTGAGGGGAGTGAATTTGACAATCAAGGGCCCATTACAGCGGAAATGCAACTCCAGATCTGTAAGTGGGATCCCTTGGGCAGTCAGTGTTGGGAGCACAGGTCACTGTTAGCACAAGGCCCAAGGCGGGGAGACAGGGATGGAGTGGAACAGAGTATCACACTTGATGCTTCTCCACAGGTTTAATTTTGCTGTTGGAGTGCTAATGTTCTCCTTCTCCCTGCAGGTCCTCTCAGGTTGCGCCATCATTGTCCGAGGGCAGCCCCGTGGGGGGCCCCCTCCTGAGAGGCAGATCAACCTCAGCAATATCCGTGCTGGAAACCTCGCCCGCCGGGCTGCTGCAGGACAGCCAGATGCCAAGGATACCCCTGATGAGGTAGGTGTCTCCTTGCTGGCCAAGGGGCTGGTGCATAAGGCTGGATTGCATTTAACTTCTCATGCTCAGAACACCTCATATTGTGGCCAGGAGCTTCATTTAGAATAAATCAGGGAGATAACCTAATGTGGTTGCCACGCAAATACTGCCTCGCCCTGGCAGATCGCCCAGAAGTAAACCTCAAGCCAGCAGTGATTTTTTTGCACTGCTCAGTATAGCAAGTCCTCGGTCTTGGACCAGTGTAACTTGATCCATGAGGTGGTGCTCCTTGCTTGGGGGGGAGGGGGTGTCAGTGCAGACCCAGTGCCAAGATGTGGCACTAGGGGGTGCTGTGCTGCAGTGAGTGGGCTGGAGTCTGACCCTAAAGCCCCAGTGCTCGGGTGCTCTCCCTTATGTGCTGACCTAATGCCCCAGTATGGGGCTAGGGGGCGCTATGAATTGGGGGTCAGGCACAGAGTCCTGGACAGGTTCTTGCTTTCAGCCTTGTTTTGCCTTTACATTTCTCTAGCCGAAACAGAAGAGCATGGTTAATTGTCCTCATCTGGTGCTGTGTTGTCAGCCAGCTTGAGTGCCTGCTCAGAGGGAGCGGAAAGCGCCACCTATTGAAACCACAGCGCTTCTTCCTTCAGCCTCTGTGCTATCTATCCAAGTAGCGACCGGGCCCAGCCCTGCTTAGCTTCACAGTCAAATGGGTCACAGCTGGAGACGGGAAGGGAAATGAGAATTCTCTGAGAGGGTGTGTGAAAAGACTAATTCACAATTGCCCAGCCCAGAAGGTTTTACTCACAGCTCAGATCCCTCTTTAGCTAGGCAGGCAGGTGGTGTTCTCCATCTAAATTCACTGGTTTAAAATGAACAGATTCTGTATTTGAGTAACTGTGTAGTGTAGCAGTGAGCTTCCCCTCCACTGCTCCAGGTAAATCTTCCACGCTAAAGCACAGCCTTGGTTGGGTATGGGGAATAGGTGCTGGCTCTGCAGCGCCCCATTGGGGAATAAATAGGACTCCAGCTGCCTTCTTTTGCCCCCCAGGATCACCAGCACAAAATGTCTATAGACCGTACACAGACCTGTGCTGAGAGAAGCAAATTTCAGCTGCAAGGCTAAGACGTCTCATTACCGTAGTCCTCTGCTTCAGTCTTAAGCACGACACAAGCTGCAGGATGCTAACTCAACCCAGCAGACTCTGAGCTGCCTTTGACTCGCTGCTTTGCTCAAGGGCTAAATATAGAGGATTTAAAAGTTCCTCAAAACCAGGCTTATTGCTACCTCCTCCAAAAGGCAGGTATTAATGCAGCTCTTCCCCCCGCCCCCCTTGTTCTGACTGTAGGCACTCAGACTGGCCATGTTTGAGTGCAGGGCATTTTTTAGTGCCGAGTGAGGGAGCATAGAGACGTGGCCAGGTCATGGTTGTATTATCCAGGGCTGTATGTTGCGTTACATTCTGTCCTGAGATTGAGGGTCCTGTAACTCAAGGTTTTATGTAGCGTTCTGGATACAGTTACTCAGCTCTGGGTTCCCTCCAGTGTCTGAACTGATACTGGTAGGATATAGTAGCCTGGTGTTTTGTAAGGAGTTTAGACAATGGATATCTACTGGAGGATCTCACTGCAGATGAATTAGCAGGGTACTCTACGTGAGCCGTTTAACCACTCACTTTCAGGCCTGCATATTAATTGCAGGACATACTGGTGTCAGTGCCTGAACTTGGCACAGTTCTGATCTTCCACTGGTGGAAAGGAACTCCCCACACATCCTCCAGAACATGGTGTTCCTGTCTGAGGCTGGGTATCAGTGGCTATGTGATTGCAGATGGCACATCGATAGCGAGTGAAAGCTAGGGTGAAATTAGAACTTTTCAGTCCAGAGTGAGGTGCAGTGTTTTCAGTGTAGTTACTGGGTTCTATTCACAGTTCAGATGCTGATCAACTGTTAACCTGTGCAAGTTGCTTCACCTGTTACTGCTTGTTTGTTTGAAGAATAAATAGAACTGTTTGGGAATTTTTGAGTATCTGGATATTGTTGGAAAACCCTGATTCATTCAAACCAAAACCCTTTGCAGGAAAGGGTCAATTTCAATACATAGGAAAATTTTGAAAAACTTCAGAAGTTTCAAAATTAAGCTTTAATCAAAATGAAACATTACAGTTGACTTGATCAGAATTTCTTTTGGATGTTTGGCTTGCGAAGAGTCTAGATTTTGACATCGTGTCCTGGTTTGGGGATGGGAATTTCTTTTCAAATTCATGGGAAAGGAAAACAGTTTCCTGCCCAGCTCTAAAAATCGAGGACTTTGTTTTTCCCTGTGATAATGCACCATCTTGGGGAACAATATTTGGCAGAGTGTCCTCATGTCCCATTTCAAAGCAAATGGGGAGGTGAGGCTGGGGATAATACTGAAAAATTAGCCCAGAACATCTTAGTGGTTGACACCTTCAGGGCACCATTCACTTAAGTAGGCACTGGGAGCCAACTGCCCAAGGGATCCCACTTACAGATCTGGAGTTGCATTTCCGCTGTAATGGGCCCTTGATTGTCAAATTCACTCCCCTCAGTTCCTGTATCTAGGCTGTATTCCTGGCACCCATCATTATGTTCAAGCATCACTCTCCACGCTTCCTAACAGCACCTTAAAAATTTCCCCATGTGCATGGGGGTGTTTTCACAACAGCCACTGCTGGCCCCAACTTCCATTCCCTCCCACACCCTTTCCTGGCTGCACCCCCTCAAAGCTCGCCAACTGTGGCAGATCGAGTTCTGTCATTCATGAACGAAGGGCTGTCCTAAGCCAGTCAGAAGAGACGTCTCCCTTCTGTGACTTCTCGTCTTTCTGGTCCTGATGTGTGAGCTGTTCTTGGAAGATAGAGTTCTGGTCACATCCTGTTGAAATAACCCATCTGACCAGAAAAGGGCCCAGACTGTATTCTTCCCTGGTAGGGGAGACATTCCTTAGAGTCGAGGAATCCCTGTGTGGATTCTCTGCTCTGTGCAGGAGATCAGACTGGAGGATCATGTTTGGCTTCTGGTCTGAAATGCTGAGTATTTGCAGCAGTTGGATATCAGGATGTGTAAGGTCCGGATCTAAGCACTTTGCGTTGATTTGCAGGGAACAGAACAAAGGTTCAGGGACTTGCTTTTGGGGTCATGTGACCGATCAGAGTATCTAGGATGAGTAGCTGGTTGCTTCCATTAATGCAGGAGTTCTTGGAACAAAATGTTTTGGTGGCCTCAGTGTGGCCACCAACTCTTGCTGGTGGCCGCTCTCTCACTTTTTCCTAAAATACTTAATTAACTTTAGGAAAAACAAACAAATATGCCCATAGACACGGCTAAATCATTGTAATTTATTTGTTGCTAGCTAGTAAGTCTGTTGTGAAAAGTTATATTGATAAATATACCAGTATCATTATTCACAGCAGACTTACTCAGCCCTGTCAACAAGCCTGGGGACAAATTAAGCCCCAGATGTGGGGGACTGGAGAGGCAGTGGGGGACGGGGAGAGGCAGTGGGGGCCTGGGGCAATGGGCGTGGGTTGGGGGAGGCAGTGGAGGGCTGGAGTCCGAAGCAGTGTGGCCAGAGCCTGCTGGCCGCTGTCTCGCCACCCCAGGGCTGAAACCTAAAGCCTGAACCCCATCGCCCCTGGGAAAGTGGGAAAATCACTGGCTGCCTGGTCCTCCAGCGTTGTGCTCCAGGTGTCTCCACAGGGGAAGCAGTGCCCAGCCACTGCTGGTGGCCCCAGCAATCAACACCAAGGCAGTGTATCCAGGAGCAACTGGAAAGGGCTGCTTCTTCCCCCCCACCCCAAAAAAAAAAGGTCCAGGAGGCTGTGGCTGCATGTGAGAAATGCTGCATTAATGGCTGTGGCATGTGCTGATTGCTCACTGAGTGGTAATGAACTTGCCCCATGTCCTCTTTTGGATAGAGGTGGTGGAGTTAGAACTAAGCCAAAGCTGGGCCACCCACCCTCCCTCCCTCCCTGTGTTAGGTGCAGTATAGAGCTCCCTTAAACTGCAGGTCTCCTTGCAATGAGACTCTCCCTGGGGAGATGGTCTCCTGAACATCTTGCTTAACTGTGTAAATATCTCCTGCTTTATAAAATCACACCTGTCAGTTCAGCTAATTGTTGGTGGCTAGAACAGTGTTCTCCCCAGTCCGTTTTCTCTGCTTGCCTGACCCTGCAATCATGTTACAATGCTGAGTTTCTGCCCTTGCAGCCTTTCTGTGGCTGGAGTGTGGCTGCGGCATAGGACTGGGGCGGGGCGAGTAGAGCTGAGATCCCCTGGATGAGGTAGTGTGGGCATACAAACTACCATAGAACATTAGACAGGAAATAGCCAATAGCTCATCTAGACCCCCATCCCCAGGCCAGGGAAAGATGGCTCCTTAGTAGGTTTGGCACTGTTTGGTCCAACTTTAATTGGCTAGTGTTGGGGCTTCCACCTGTGCCTTGGGCAGGCGATTCCACAGCTGTATTCTTACTGTGAGGGTCTTCAATCCGTAGTTTCCTCTGGCTGAATTTATGCAAGTGAGAGAGTAGGGAGGCTGCTGAGACTATCTGGTCAGTATTCATTGTTGCCTGGGGAGTGGTTGTGACCCTGACTACTTTGGAGCAGATCAAGAGGACAGCAATAGTTTAAATGTTGTCTTCTAACTGGCGCTGCTCCTGGCCTGTCAGTGCTGGACAAGCCTACTTTCCAGCAGATGCCTCTTTCGCTTCCAAACCACCGAACTGCAGGTGGTCTCACTGGGGTCTCCTGCAGGAGCAGTGAAATGCTGTCTAGCCAAGAGAACACCTGGCTCCTACATAGCTCTTTTCATCAGCAGGTCCCAGTATGAAGGGGGTCAGTATCATTGACCCCATTTTACAGATGGGGAAACTGAGTAACTTGTCCAGGTTTACCCAGTAGGCCAGTGTTGAAGGTGATATTAAGACCCATATCTCCTGAGTCCCAATCCAGTGATCTGTTTACTAGGCAACCCTGCCCCACTATGAGATCTCTGTGAACTGTCCAGCAGTGGAAGGGGAACCCTTGGGGTCTGATGGTGCCCACTTTGACCTCCAGTGACTAAGTTTTCTGTTTTCCCCTCAGCCCTGGGGATTTCCGGCTCGTGAGTTCCTGCGAAAGAAGCTCATTGGGAAGGAGGTGTGCTTCACTGTGGAGTACAAGACCCCACAAGGCCGGGAGTACGGCATGGTGTACCTTGGGAAAGGTGAGTAGTGGCTAGGGAGCTGCCAGACACCCACAGGGCAAAGTGTGCCATGCAGGTAGGTGAAGTGACATGCTGCCCCTCAGTCTGGAGCTGCTGCTCAGTCTGGGAGAGCCTGACACCCAGCTGTACATTGCTGTTCTTCCTTCTGAGGTCTCTTCCATTGTGCAGGCCTCAGGCTGCCATTTATAGCATTGTCACTAATACTAGGGAAATTCAGGTGCGGGTTCTCACTGGACCTCCAGGCACCCACTGGAGTTGGGTGCTGGGTTCCTATAATGTGGTTTGCTTTGCTGGAGCCGCAGACTGTCATTGCTGAATGTCTTTGGGCTCCAGGCTGTGGCAGGTCATGGTGCTAATTGAATTCCCTCAGATTTCCTGTTGCGGCCCTTATTGCCATTATAAATCTTGTGGCTTTAGTCAACTGGAGACAGACAACAGAAAGGAGTTCTCATAGCTCCCATTTAGTTCATTAGCATCCTTGGACTGTTGTGTGTGGGTCAGTGCAGTGAGAATCGATGTTCATTGCCCATGGAGCTGCTTGAGAAGAGCGACTCGGAAGTGGGTTATCTGGCGCTTATAAAACGGGAGTAGCGCTTTGAATGCACCCATTGCCCTTTTTAGGCTATTGCTTTAGTTTAGCTTTTGAATGTTTTATAACTTATAGCAGGGGTCGGCAGCCTTTCAGAAGTGCTGTGCCGAGTCTTCATTTATTCACGCTAATTTAAGGTTTCGCGTGCCAGTAATACATTTTAACGTTTTTAGAAGGTCTTTTTATAAGTCTGTATAATATATAACTAAACTTTTGTATGTAAAGTAAACAAGGTTTTTAAAATGTTTGACACTTCATTTAAAATTAAATTTAAAATGCAGAGCCCCCAGACCAGTGGCCAGGACCCAGGCAGTGTGAGTGCCACTGAAAATCAGCTGGTGTGCCGCCTTTGGCACGCGTGCCATAGGTTGCCTACCCCTGACTTATAGCTTCCTTCATACAAAGCTTCACTGAACAGCTTTCAATGAGCTGCAATAGACAGCATGCTTAGACGGAGTCTGTTAGGGTCATTTCAGCATGCAGAAAGGGGCAGTGTGACCTATGGAGCAAGGAAAAGATCTCAGCTGTAAAAGTGGCACAGCTGCCATAAATATCCGGGGGGGCTAGTTCCAGTGAGGAGGGGGCGGGGCTCAGGGAAGAGGAAGGCAAGTTGTGTGGTCTGAAGTTGAATGCTCAGGGCATAAAATGTGCTCTAGTCAAGCTCATAAGTCCAGGCTCTTGTTTCTGTTCTGCTGATGGCTGAGAATTTAGTCTGTACGCCCTTGTCCTTTGCTATGGAATGGGTCAGAAACCCAAATCTGTGGTGTTCCCACCTCCGGGAGTTTTTGAAAGAGTGGGGGCAAAGGTGGTCATACACACACACACAGCTCCCAGCCTAATGGAGCCTTCATTCTGATGTCTAGGGGACTTTGGGTGCTTTCAAAGATTCCCAGGCCAGAAGGGACCACTCTGATCTTCTAATCTGGCCACCTATAATAACGCAAGCTGTAGCACTTCCTCACAATAATTCCTAGAGCAGAGCTTTTAGTAAAACATACAGCCTTGTTTTTAAGAATGGCTAGTGATGGCAAATCCACCACAACCTTTGGTAAATGGCTCCGGGGTGGTTTACCCTTGCTAGGACTAAGCTGGGGGGAGGAAATTTGAGCAAAGCGTGGCTAGAGAGAAGAATGTGAGGAAAGAGGCTATAAGGTGTTGGATGGAGAAGGAACAGACACAAACCAATAGAGAGACCGACCATGAAAACTATGACAAGAAATGGAGAGAAGCCAAGAATGAGTGCCCAACAAAAGTCAGCCATGCAGAGGAAGTCACCTTTTGCTTTTCATTCACACATTAGAGGGGATTGTCAGCAGGTCCCAGTTAAAAGCAGTGCAGAAGTGGGGCACAGCTGATTTATTCTTTTAAAATGATGGGGAGTCTGGGGGCATGAGTACTTCACACAATGACTCAAAGGCTTCCAATTCTTCGAGTGATGCTCAGGTGTATTCCACAGTAGGTGTGCGTGCTCGCCACATGCACCGGTGCTGGAAGTTTTTCCCTTAGCGGTACCCGTAGTGGGGGAGCACCGCTGCGACCCCTGGAGTGGCGCCTCTATCTCGTGCTATAAGGAGAGCTGCACGCTCTCCCCACCCTCAGTTCCTTCTTGCCGCCAGTGAAGGTAGTCAGAACTTCATGCTCCAGCTCTGTTGCAGCCTTTCTATTCATTAGTGGTACCGTTTGCTACAGTTGGCAGTTTTCAGTTGCTAGAGTGGGCTCAGAGCATGCCCCGTGCCCCAGATTTCAAGTTGTGCGACTCCTGTCGCTGTTCCATGCCAAGGAGTGATTCGCATGCTGAGTGTCTCCACTGCTTGGACGAAACTCACATCAGTGAACGCTTCAAGATCTGCAGGTCATTCAAACCGTGGGCCAAGGAGGAGAGGGACATCAGACTTCGAGCTCTCCTTATAGACTCGGCACTGGCCCCAGCTCCGGGGCATTGAGTGGACTCGGCGCCTGGCACTGTCATCAGTGTGCAGTGAAGCCCCCTCCACCAGCTGGCACCGCTCCCCCTCGAAGAAGCAAAGGAGGGGCTCCGCCTCGCCACGGTGCCAAGAAAAGGAAAGGGGAGAGGCTGGTCCTGCGTCGGGCAGCCCTCACTCCCCCTACCCCCGGCCCAAAACCTCCGACTCGTGCTGAGCGGAGCAGCCCAGCACCGTCCACATGCGCGTCTCCTGTGGCCAGGATGCCATCGACACCAGAGACTCTACAGGCTGCACGAGACATTCTGAGCCTACTGGTACCTGGGGTGCCGCTAGTGATGGGCCCTCGGTCCCACGGCAAGCCGCGGCTGGTGCTCACCAGACCTCTCCAACACGGCACAGCTCCCACTCCGAGGACTGCTCCCTGCTTTGTTCGATGCGCAGTGGCCGGTCAACTCGCAGCTCACGCCCACCCTCGATGCCAACCGGGCTAACCGGTTCGCTGCCCAGGCAGGAGTTTTGGGGTCCCTCCACGCTGCGTGGTAGTGGGCGCAGGCACCAAGACAGGCACTGAAAACGCTCCTCCTCGAGACTCAGTTTTACCATAGCTGGTCTTAGCACAATCGACGTTGATGCTCCCGCTCGAGTTCCTGCTTTGCCAGATGTCACACACGGGACTCTCCTTGCGATTCTCCAGCATCAGTGCTCCTGGCGCTGAGGCGAGTACTGGAGCAGTACTTCTGATGGGTACCAGTCCTTGACGTCGAGGTCCCGGTCCCGTGGAAGAGGGCGTCGCGGGCACCGTCATTCCTACCGCTCCTATGGGACCGCACGCTTGATGGTGATGTCAACCTCGGCACCCAGCCGCCTGTCTCTGGGCTGCGCGGCTCAGCCGGACCAGCTAGTGCCACCGGGCCCTCAACTTGGACAGTGGCAAGGGGCCCCATGGAAGGGACAGTGGTGCCAATGGGTACTGTGGCCACTGATGCCCGCCCAGACGGGAACCCGCTCGGAGGCTGGAGCGTCCCAGGCTCCATCGGCCTCCCCATCTTGGCTGAGGGACAAATCGGCAGGTCATGAGTCGGCTCTCTCTCCAGTCCTGAATGACACTATAACGGCACCCCCACCCTCTGTCCTGCAAGAGGATTTCAAGGCACATCAAGACCTGCTAAAGCAGGTGGCGTCCAACCTCCAACTGCAGGCCGAGGAGATGGAGTGCCTGTCCGATTCCCTTTTTAATGTACTGTCTTCCTCGGCACCGGGCCGCATGGCATTACCCCTCCACCAGGGGGTAGCCAACATCTCCAACATCTTTTGGCAAACTCCCGCCTCCTTGGTCCCGATTTCCAAGAAGGCTGAGAGGAAGTACTTCGTGCTGGCCAAGGACTACGAGTACCTCTATTCTCACCTGGCACCTAACTCGCTAGTGGTGGAATCAGTGAACCACTGAGAGCGACAGGGCCAGCCCGTGCCCACTCTCAAGGACAAAGACGCCAGAAGACTGGACTCCTTTGGTAGGAAATTTTATTCCTCTGCAAGTTTCCAGCTCAGGGTGTCCAATCATTAGGCCTTGCTGAGCTGGTATGACTTTAACCTATGGGAGTCCCTGCTAAGTTCAAACCTCTTCTCCCGGAGTGAGAGAGAAAGGACTTTAAGGCTCTGGTGGATGAGGGGGGTGACGGCGGCCAAAGTGGCCCTTCAGGCAGTGTCGGTCACGGCAGCCCATTCCATGGCGTCTGAGACACCTGTGTACAGGGTGTCGTGGCTCCTTCTGTCCAGGCTATCCCTCATGCAGGACCTGCCATTTGATGGAAAAGCTCTGTTTGCAGATCAGATGGACATCAGGCTGCACGGGATGAAAGATTCTCATGCCACTCTGCAAACCTTGGGCCTTTACATCCCTCCGGCTAAGGACAAGGCCAAACCACAACCGTTGGCTCAACCGGCTAGGAGCAGATAAGAGCCCCCATACAAGAGGCTGAGGGACCAGAAGCTCCGGTCTCAGCGACAGTCCCGCTCTGCCCCACAGCCAGGACCCTCTAAGGGAAAGAGGCAGGGAAAGAGGTGGTTTTGACTATTTGCAACCAACCCCCTCCCTGATGGGTCCCAGGGGACCCCGGAGTGCCCATCTCGTAGGGCAGGAGGTGGGGCGACTGCTGCACCTGGGGCGGTGGAGCGAGTACCAGTAGAATTCCAGGGCAAGGGTTTCTACTTCCAATATTTCCTGATCCCAAAGGCGAAAGGGGGCCACAGGCCCATCCTGGACCTGCAGGATCTCAAACGTTTTCTGGTCTGCTCCAAGTTCCACATGGTGTCCCTGGCCTCTATTATCCCTTCCCTGGACCTGGGGGATTGGTACGCGGCCCTGGACCTTCAGGACATATATTTTCACATCCATATTTTCAAGGGGCACAGGCGCTTCCTCTGCTTCCTAGTGGGGTTAGACCACTACCAGTTTGCGGTCCTCCCATTTGGCCTTTCCACAGCACCCAGGGTTTTCACAAAGCGCATGGCTGTGGTAGTGGCCTACCTCAGATGGGAGGGAGTACAGATCTTTCCATACCTGGACGATTGGCTTCTCAAGGGCAACTCTCCTAGGTAAGGGCCCATGTGGAGCTGCTCCTGTCCCCATGTGTCAATCTCGGCTTAGTGGTGAACGAGACCAAGTCAGCGCTAGTTCCAGTGCAGCGCATAGAGTTCATTGGGGCGCTGCTGGACTCCTCAAGGGCCACAGCCTCTCTAGGGCCTCAAACCTGCTCAGCGGGAAACGATCTCATCACCTCGGTCACGGCTTTCCCAGTGACAAAGGTGAGAGTGTGCCTTCGGATCCTGGGGCACATGGCGGCATGCATGTATGTGGTCTGCCACGCCAGGCTCTGGATGAGCCCCCTCCAGCTCTGGCTGGCCTCCAAGTTCTCCCAGGCCCGGGACAGGCTTAGACAAAGTTCTCACAGTACCGTCCCTGATACTTGCCTCCCTACAATGGTGGTCTTACCTGAGCTTTAACCTGGTGTCCGATGTGTCGACGTGGGCTGGGGAGCTCACACAGGGAACATGCAAACCCAGGGGATGTGGTCGACCACGGACTTGTCCCTCCACGTAAATGTCAAGGAGCTCAGGGCAATACGGTTGGCATGTGTTGCCTTCAACATGCACCTTCATGGCAAAGTGGTCAGAGTCCTGAGGGACAACACCCCTGCAACAGGCAAGACAGGACTCGTTACTTGGCCCTCTGCCGGGAAGCCTTGAACCTATGGGAGTTTTGTATAGCCCACGATATCTCCCTGAGGGCGTTCCACTTACCTGGCATCTGCAATTCGCAAGCCGATCGCCTCAGCAGGGTTTTCTCACCCCAGTATGAGTGGTCGCTCCATTCGGGGGTCACTCACTGGCTCCTCTGAGAGTGGGGAGTTCCCCAGGTCGACCTCTTCACAACCCCCAGAACCGACGTTGCCCCCGGTTCTGCTCCGGGAGGGAGTGGGGAGGGGCATGATCTCGGATGCCTTCCTCCTGCAGGGGTCGGGCCAGCTTTTCTGTGCTTTCCCACCGTTTCCCCTCATAGTCAAAGTCCTGCAAAAAGTAAAAACAAAGCGCGTGTCACCCTTATAGCCCCCGCGTGGGCCCGCCAACACTGGTACGGGACACTCCTGCACCTCTTGACAGCCCCTTCGAGGAGGCTGCTGCTTCGCCTGGACCTCCTCTCCCAGGACGGAGGCCGCCTCCTCCTCCATCCCAATCTGGCCATGCTCCACCTGACAGCGTGATTGCTCAGTGGCTAGACAAGGAGGAGGGGAGGTGTTTGGAGGAGGTCAGGCGGGTCCTCCTGGAAAGTAGGAAGCCGTCCATACGCCGGACGTACCTGGCGAAGTGGTCCAGATTCTCCAGGTGGGCGGGGGAGCGGGGAGCCTCCCCGTTGTCTGCACCACTCCAGCTTATCCTTGAGTACCTCCTGTCCCTTAGGACCCAAGGGTTGGCACCCACCCTCTGTCAGGGTACACCTGGTGGCCATATCGGCCATCCATCCGCTGGTGCAAGGGCACTCGGTCTTCTCCCATTCTATGACCTTCCGCTTCCTGAGAGGCCTTGACCATTCATTCCCATATGCTAGACCCCCTGTGCCGCAATGGGATCTAAACCTGGTGGTGTCCCACCTCACGGGGCTTCCCTTTGAGCCCTTTGGTATGTGTTCCTGGTCTCACCTCTCATGGAAGGTAGCCTTCCTTGTAGCAATCACTTCGGCCTGTCATGTCTTGGAAATCAGGGCCCTGACCTCGGAACCCCCATATACGGTCTTCCATAGGGATAAAGTCCAGCTTCGCCCTCATCCGGCATTTCTCCCGAAGGTGGTCTCCACCTTCCATATGGAACAGAACATCTTTCTTCCCGTGTTCTGTCCTAAGCCCCATTCCTCCAAGGAGGAGCGCCACCTTCACATGCTCGATGTGTGTAGGGCGCTGACCTTTTATTTGAATCGGACCAAGCCGTTCTGGAAATCCTAGCAACTTTTTGTTGCCTCGGCCGAGCGTGTGAAGGGACAACCAATCTCCACCCAGCGTCTTTCCCGCTGTATCACCTCGTGCATACACACGTGCTATGATCTGGCAGGGGTTCCCCTGCCACCGATCATCAGGGTGCACTCAATGAGGGCTCAGGCCTCATCGGCGGCGTATGTAGCTCATGTCCCTATCCAGGACATCTGTAGGGCAGCCACTTGGGCCTCAGTTCACATGTTTACTTTGCGTTATGTGATCATCTCCCAAACTAGGGATGACGCTGGGTTCGGCAGGGCGGTACTGCGTCATGGGAACTCATAACTCATACCCACCTCCATGAGGTATAGCTTGGAATCACCTACTGTGGAATACACGTGAGCAATCACTTGAAGAAAGGACAGTTACCTTAACTGGTGTTCTTCGCGATGTTGCTCATGTCTATTCCACATCCTGCCCTCCTTCCCCTCTGTCGGAGTTGTCCGGCAAGAAGGAACTGAGGGTGGGGAGAGCGTGCAGCTCCCCTTATAGTGCGATAGAGGTGCCACTCCAGGGGTCGCAGCGGTGCTCCCCCACTACGGGTACTGCTAAGGGAAAAACTTCCGGCACTGGTGCATGTGGCGAGCACGCACACCTACTGTGGAATAGGCTCATGAGCAACACATCTCGAAGAACGCCAGTTACGGAACAGGTAACTATCTTTTTTTTTCAGCCCCGTTCTTGTTTAAGCACCCCTTTGGAACACATGTATGCGCACGATGGAAATGAGGCATACATTTAACAGTGAGGGTAATTAACCACTGGAACAATTTACCGAGGTTTGTGGTGGATTTTCCATCACTGGCAATTAAATCCAGCCTGGAGGTTTTGCTGAAAGCTCTGCTCTAGGAATTTATGTAGGGGCAGGTCTCTAGCCTGTTAGAGGAGGCCAGACTAAATGATCACAATGGTCCTTTCTGGCCTTGGAATCTGAGTAAGACTTATTCCGAAATGGTGCGGTGGAGTTAAAGACCTTGCAGACGCTAAGTATCAGCCAGGTCCACATTTGAATGGGAGACCTTCAGAGAGCTCCTAGAGGATGCTCTGGAATGAAACACAAGGGTATGCCCATGGTACTATCACTTTCCTCTTCCCTGAACTCCAGGTGCACATCAATAGTAAAAATGAGGGACACTGACAAGAGGACAGCCCTGGTTGCCTTCCTCTCCATGCTACATTTTCCCCTCCTTTCTTCTGTTTTTTCTGTTCTTTGTTCACTATCGTCTGTTTTGCTAATTCCCTTTGACTTTACTGCTTGTTGGGTCTCTGCGGGCATAGGCGCTGACTTAGTTTTCCCTAGGGGTGCTCCACTCCTTCCCCCAAGGCCCCACCCTCGCTCTGCCTCTTCCCGCCCCCTATTTTGCCTGCTCCCCGAGACCCTCACCTGCTCATTACTCTCTGCCTTCCCCCAAGCCCTTCCCTGAGCCGCCAATCAGCTGTTTGGTGGTGCCCCTGATTAGCTGAGCGGGGGTGTCACCAAATTGCTGATCGGCAGTGGTGCAACTGAACAGCTGTGGCTGGTGGGTTCTGAGCACCCACTTTTTTTTTCTGCGGTTGCTCCAGCCTCAGAGCACCCATGGAGACAGTAGCTATGTCTGCATGGACAGGGGTTCTGTTTCATACAGGGAGGTGGCTGAAGAAGCTGAATAGGACTGACCTCTTGTTGCCTAAATAGATAGGGCAAATGCATTTTGCTTCCCTATCTCCCCATGCTGGGTGGGTTAGTTCCTGCGCCTCAGCTGTCAGTTCAATGCACAAGGATCGGAAGTGTCCAAGGGAGAAGGCTCAAGCCAAGCCAATGCGCTGTAAGCTGGTGGGTCACTGTCTAAAGAGGGAAAAGAGAACACCCACCAGTCATACAGTGCTGTCCTAATCTAGCAGTAAACTAACAGGAGCATAACTTTCATCAGCCTTTAGAGTGTCTGGGTCACTAGTGAGTCTTCAGTCTTGTCCATCTCCTGCATGCAAGGGATTGTTCCCTGCTAAACCTGTCTGTTTTATGCTTCAGACTCTATTGGGCACTAGCAGGATATATTCTCTGGAGACAGGTTGTCCCATCACTGCTGTTGCCCCTGCCTCTGGAATAGCTTGCAGTTGGAGACAGGACATGGAACTAGATGGACTGCTCATCCGATCCAGTCTGGCTGCTGCTGCCCTTAGGAGGGAAGGATGGGTACCAGCGTGTAGGGCACTAGCTTGGCACTTGGCAGACCTAGGCCAGTTCTGTGCTCTGGCACAGACTGCATAAGCCTTGGGTGAGTCTCTCTCTGGGCCTCGTTTCCTGTTCTACCTTACAGGGGTGTGGGAGGAAAAGTGCATTAAAGACTGAGACATGGGGGCTGGATAAGAACCTTTAGGTTCTTACACGTCCCAAGCATTGTGGCTTCTACCCCTTCCCTAAAGGTTGAGTGCACAGCCTCCTGCATCTCACAGTTGAGAGCCTTCACCGGTGCTCTGCTCAAGTAGACTTCCTTAATGTCATCCTGCTGCCCCTACTGATTCCTCTCCTTGGCTATGGTAGGCCCTCTGTATTCACCTATTTCCACTCTTTTCAGGTCTTTCCTCCGTAGTGGTGTCTCAGCTGCTCATGTCAGATCTCTACTCCCTTGCTCTTTCCTGAACTCCCATCTGTCAATCCTGTCTAACTCGCCAACACCAGTATGACCCTATTTGAGTTTCTGCTCACGAGAGGCCTGGAAACTGAGGTACAATGGCAGAAGTGTGTATAGGGAGCCTGCCTTGCCAGCATGCTCAACTCCCTCCCCCTCTTACAAACCATTCACTCTTTGGTCTCTCCCAGGTGTTCCAATAAGAGGCTGCAGCTGTGTGTAACCTGTGACCAGCCTGCCTACAGTAACTGCTATTAGTTGCTGTTGAACCATTGACAGAGATAGGAAGCTGCTGCCCTACCAGTGTCAGAGCCATTCAGCCTATCACAGGACTTGCCAGACTGGATCAGACCCAGGAGGCATCTGGCCTGGTCTCCAACAGTGGCCAGCACCAAATGCTTCAGAAGGAGGTTGAGAACCCCCTCAGTAGCCAGTTGTGGGATAATCTGCCCCCATAATCCTTTTGAAAAGCTGATGCTACGACTGTCTCCTTGGGAGAAGACTATTGTCTCTGTAACTACCTGGCTTCTGTAGCAAATCCATTCTTCTGTCAGGAATCCTGGAGCATTTGTGTACTTAGCATCAGAAGGCAGAAGTAGAGTGCGTAGTCTGCTGGAAATAAATGTTGAAAGGATTTTGTTCTGAAGTGACACTATCAGTTTAAGTGCTCTGTTTCAGTATTCTTCATCCTTGTTCTCTGCCACATAAAAGATTTTTATGCCAGGCTTCCTGTGTAGGTGTCTCCCTTATTGTTAAACTGTGTGACAGGACGGGATTTAGATGAATAGACAAAGCATAAAACATTTCCTGATGAAGTTTGTCTAGATGTCAATACAGTTAATGCCACAACAGCCTCACCAGGCAGGTGCCTTCCTCCAGCTGGATTCTAGCTCTCTATTAGTGGTCAGAAGCTTGTAACCTTTGCACCTTGTTCTTAGCTTTGGGCTGAGCAGAGTGGGAGAAGCACGCACCTTATGAATCGGAAACACATCAGCTGGGGCCTTAGAAGCAACCTGGATTTGTCCTTCACTTCTGCTTCTCTTTTTTAAGCATATAGCATCACTTATTTCTTCTTTTGGATGTCTAACAGGAGCGTCTTCCCCCACTATGAAGAGCAAAAGGATTGATATGGTTCTAGAAATGTCTGAGGAAATCTGACATGGATTCATTCCAAATGTACCTAGAGCCAGAGGCTGCTGCAGCCTCACCTGGGTAGGCCATGAACTGGGGAGAGAGCAAAGCAAAAACCTTAATTCTTCCGATCACGCAAGCTGTCAGTTCCTGACAGCTACTAATCTGTCCCCTCCCTTGCTAACAGACTGTTCCAGCCTCTCAGGCTGGAGAGAACCCCATGTCTGAGTCGGTGTCTGTTCTGTGGAGTCCAATCAGATGCACCCTCAAATGGCTGTGGTCAGGTGTGGCCCATCGCTGCCACATTAGACACAAAGTTGGCTGTTGATTCTGAACAGAAACAGGTGTTTGTGCGGTTGTGCACTATTGTAGCAGTTCATGATCTCACCCTTTCCTGGGTTTGTCCAGAATTCTGGTTCTTTCTGATGGCATTTCAAAATCCCCATTGATCCTGTTGCATATAATTACCTGCCTGTCCTATGCAGTGGCTTCTGCTGCAGATGATGGCCTGGTCATGTATAAATATTCTTTATCCCAGACTGATGTGCAGATCTTATGTCAGATTTTCTCCCTTATTTTCTTCCCCTGCCTTAATTTAGTGTCATCAGGGAGTGGCTTGCCCCATATATTCTTATCCTTGTGCTTTGACACCAAACTCCTCCTTGACAACCAGTGCCTGTTGCATCATGGTGCCACCAGACTGGCACTGCATTGATCTAGGTCAGGGGTTCTCAAACTGGGGGTCGGGACCCCTCAGGGTGTCACAAGGTTATTACATGGGGGGTCGCGAGCTGTCAGCCTCCACCCCAAACACTGCTTTGCCTCCAGCATTTATAAAAGTATTTTTAATTTATTTTGGGGGGGGGGTGTCACACTCAGAGGCTTGCTATGTGAAAGGGGTCTCCAGTACAAAAGTTTGAGAACCACTGATCTAGGTGTTCCCTGGGGCAAAGTGACACTCATTGGTATTGGTAATCTGAGACTGGTGCTCTAGAATCACTCCAGCACTTCTAGGAAATCCTGCCTGAAGTGGCCACGTGGCAGCTGCTAGAACCCTGTTTTGTGGCCAAGCCCATCCTTCATCCCTCCGAGCATGCAGAGGGATTGTCAAGGTGGTGGTTTGGAGGAGATGGGTATCAAACTCCATAATCTAAATGACTGGGTGAAAGTGGTTAGTGGGGGAGGGATAGCTCAGTGGTTTGAGCATTGGCCTGCTAAACCCAGGGTTGTGAGTTCAATCCTTGAGGAGGCCACTTAGGGATCTGGGGAAAAAATTGGTCCTGCTAGTGAAGGCAGGGGCTGGACTAGATGACCTTTCAAGGTCCCTTCCAGTTCTAGGAGATTGGTATATCTCCAATTATTACCTTTATTACCTTATTATTACCTTTTAATCCTTGAGGGGGCCATTTAGGGATCTGGGGCAAAATCAGTACTTGGTCCTGCTAGTGAAGGCAGGGGGCTGGACTCGATGACCTTTCAGGGTCCCTTCCAGTTCTGAGATAGGTATATCTCCATGTCAGCTGTGAATAGAGTTCACTTGTGCTAAAGTGCTTTTAATGCTTTTTGTGGGTGCAGTGATCCATATTTCATGTGGGGGGTGGTTTGTGATGGTGAAAGTTGTTGTTGGTAGCTGTGGGGCAGCAGCCCTTTCTCCCCTCTAAAGCAGAGATGGCACAGGGCAGAGTTCACTCTACTGCCCTTCCCCATCCCCTGACTTGCCAATATCGTTCCGTTGACTCTCCCATTCAATCCTTGGCTTCTCAGCCCAAATTGCCAGGTGCAGATGCCCATGGCTTGAATCTAAGGGGAGGCACCAAGCAGCCACCAGCTGGTAATGCCTTCTATTCTTCATGGAGCTGGGGCTGGATTTGAATAGAAAACTTATTCTAGGTTTCATGCTCGCTTAGTGGCCACCATGCCAGCAAGTTGCCTGTGAATTCCTTCTGAAATTAGTGAAGCATTGTGCCTTTTCTATTATCGTCGTGCCTTGTAAACATTTAATCCACTAACGTGTTGGCCAGTGGTTCTCAACCTATTTACCATTGTGGGCTGCATGTGCAGCTCTCTGTTCTATGTGAGCCACATCACACAATTTATATACTACCTTTATGGCCCTGAGGATGTCACATGAGACACAATTGTGTGCTGATTGGGCTGCAAGCAGCCCAGGGGCCCCGGGTTGAGAGCCACTGGCATAGATGGACAACGGAGGTGCCAAGGTGGTGCCAAGAATGGAGGTGCCAAGAACAAGCCTAACTCTCCATCAAAGTAACTGTAACCTTGCCCTCCCTTTGCCTCCTTGTTTGTTTGCTTCCAGTGGTTGTCTCAATTGATATTTCGCTCGCAAGTCTTTTGTCTATAAAGAGCCTCCTGTATAACTGTCTCTCGTCCAAACAGATGCTGTGCGGTGACAGGACTTGAACTTTGCTCTCATTGACTCTGATTTCATTTCTTTCCCTCTTACCAGACACGACTGGGGAGAACATTGCTGAGTCTCTCGTGGCAGAAGGCCTGGCCTCTCGCAGGGAAGGAATCCGAGCCAATAAGTACGTATATTTCCTGCTCTCCTCTAAACTTGTTCTGGGATTCAGATGTTCTGTGGCACTTGACTTTCCCAAACAGCCTTTGCTTTGACTTTGCTGTGGTGACAGGACAAAGCTGTTGATGAATTACTTCCTCACTCCTGTTCAGGGACCAGCTATTGGTTGAGTTCTGGGCTTTATGCAGTATGGTGTGTTGGGTGCTTTATCTCAGGCTGTGCTAGCAACTACTCAGGTGCAAGTTAGTGGGACTTGTGCTCCGAAGTCACGCCCTGGGGTGCCTAAATACAGGCTTAGGAGCCAAACTTTAGGGTATTTTTGAACATTTTAGCCTGTGAATAAAAATGTCAATAATTTAATGTATTGGAGGGCCAAACTTTTAACACTGAAGCAGTTTACTTGTAAAGTGACAGATTTTTCTACTAAATTAATTGGCTTGCTGGGAACAGGCATTCCAAAATGGCAGCTCCCCCCTCCTTTGGGGTCATGGCAGAAGGAGGGTAAACAAATAGTCTTCTCCCCCTCACCAGGCTTCTCCTATACTCAAGAACTACTGAAAATGTGAGAGACCTCTCTCTAGCTGCAAAGCAAACTCTGTGAGGCTGTCCTGGGCCTTCTCTGTCAGAGCATGCTGATGCACTGGAAGATAACACTGCAATTAATACTGATTTTCCCAACTCTGTATCCCACAGACGCAACACTCAGCCCACATGCATGCGGCCCTTACTGTTTGCCAGGATGCACAAAACTTGTGTTAGAGCCTTGGAGTTGACATGTCAGCTTTCCACTCTCTGTCCCGTGTCTGGAAGTGATATCCCCAAAGCTTTCATGAGTAGCTTTTCCCAGTGGCCAGTTCTTGGGAGACCCAGGATTTTAACTACAAGACATCCCAGGATCTCTCCAGTGCATCTCTAGGCGTGGGTTATTGTATTACACGGGGTGTGACTTGTCTATGGAGCTGTTCTATATATAGGTGTTGGATGCTATTTTATCCTTTGTTGGGTTGGAAGCATGCCTGTATCATTTCCTCAAGCCCATTACTAGCACACTTGGATGTCTTCCACTGGAGGTTTTCATAGCACAGTCTGTAAACAGGTATGCTGAGTAAACACTGCCCACATTGCCACGGGTCTGGATTTTAGCTCCAATCTTGCCAATAAAGAAAACTGTGCAGTGCCAGGCGTTTCCCAGGAGAGCTGGGGGCCCTGGATTGAGCTCCTCTTGCTCTTGGTTCCGTCTTTCAGGCAGACCTAAAGCTTTCTTCAAGTCATAATACTTAAGGGGTGTACAGTACAGTGCTTTGCAATCCCACTGTTGGGGAGGGAGGTATAATCCCCATTGTTTCCCTGTCTGCAGAAATTAGACTCCCCCCCCGTATCAGCCAGCAAGGCAGTGATGCCATGAGCACAGCACCTCTGCAATGCCTGATGCCCAGTCTCTCCTTGGTCCACTAGACTGTGCTGTCGCTCAGGAGCCATTGAGCTCAGTGGTGCAGACCTCATTGCCCGACTTGTCCAGAACTCCTGGTCAAATATAGACTTGCTTTTAGATAGTGCCTTGTTTCCTGAAAGGCTGCAAATGGCTTTCCAAACTACAGACACAAATCACATCACCCACGACTGAAATGCAGCCCCTTCTGAAGTCTTCTGTATGCTAGAACACTTGCAAAATGCCTGGAAGGCCTGAAAATGCATCAGCCCCCCACATATGTCTTCCAGTGGGGAAGAGTCACCGTTGTGATTACACTTTCACCGAGCAAGACTCTGCCCCACTGCATCCCATACTGAGTCACTGCACCAATGCAGTTCCAGCTTTGGCATGAAATTCTATTGATGCAGCTGCAGCAGCGCCCTGATTCTCTCAGTGCAATCCCACCAAGCTGCTGTGCTGCCTGTGGACATGGCATGACGTGTGCACCTTAAACAGGAGAGCTAGGCTAGACTCTTGGGGCCAACGCAAGTTGCAGCAGTGCAGTTGTCTGTTGCCAAGCTCTGGGAAGAACAAGGCAGTTATTTAACTGAACCCAGCAGCATAGCTGTTCAGAGCACAAAGTGAAATACTGTGCAGTTAAAATACAGGGGAAATGAAAGGGCAGGACACCAGAATTAATACACCTCTTGGTCATGCTATGTTATCCTTGACTGTAAGGGTCAATCCCAATGAAGAATGGTTGGTGGATACAAACCATAAGCAACTAACAAACCAACTTTTGTTTAAATCAGAATTGTTCCCAAGTTGCAGTTCTTCATTTACCATGCTATAGGCTATGTCTACACTGCAGCTGGGGGTGTGATTACCACTCATGTAGACGTACCTGCACTCCTTTAATCTAGCTAGCTTGCTAAAAATAGCAGTGAGGACAGGATGCACAGGCTTCAGCATGAGCTGCACAACCCCCTTGGGTACCTACTGGCTTTGCTAGCCTGTGCCACCATGTCCTCACCGTTGTTTTTAGCAAGCCAGTCCGTAGCGCTAGTTGGGTGTGTCTACACGAGCTGCAGTCAGTCACACAGCCCTGGTAGTGCTATAGACGTACCCAGGATTTAACATTGCTAAAGTGGATGTTGTACTTGTTTCTTTGGATTCCTAACTAAGACCTTGCATGGTGTCAAGTATCAGAGGGGTAGCTGTGTTAGTCTGGGTCTGTAGAAAGCGACAGAGTCCTGTGGCACCTTATAGACTAACAGATGTCTAACGAAGTGGGTATTCACCCACGAAAGCTTATGCTCCAATACGTCTGTTAGTCTATAAGGTGCCACAGGACTCTGTCGCTTCTAACTAAGCCCATGTCTACACTACAGGTTACTTTGGTGTAACTTTGTCGTTCTGGGGTGTGAATAATCCATCCCCTGAGATTTGTAAATTACACGGAGCTAAGCATCAGTGTAGACGACGCTATGTCGGTGGGAGAGCTACTGCCATAGCTACACCTTTCGCGGAGGCAGTAGTTAAGGTGATGGGAGAGCTCTCAATGGCTTAGTCGCCCCACCACAAGCGGTGCAGATGCAGCCTTACAATCTGATTTTATGTAGACTTATTCTGCTCGAGTGTAACACTTAAAATGCTCATCTGTGCTGAGAGACCAGTCCAGAGCCTCACTGATATCCTTGCTCAGAGAGGAATGCAAACATTGTTTGGAAATAGTGGGCAAATAGCCTGTGCTTTATCACCACACTCTGAGCCACCAATTGAGAGCTGAAATGCTTCAACCAGGCTGTACTCCTGTATTAGGAATTGCAGTTTTCAGTCAGTGGGACTTGTGCGCTTAAGTCGCACCCTTGGGTGCCTAAATATAGGCTTAGGAGCCAAACTTTAGGGTATTTTGGAACATTTTAGCCTGTGAATAAAAATGTCAATAACTCAGTGTATTGAAGGCCAAACTTTTAACACTGGAACCGTGTACTTGTGAAGTGACAGATTTTGCTACTAAACATTTTTAATAGTTTAGTCCCTGATGCTGCAAGCACTTCCCCACACGAGTACTCCTCCTGAAGGGATTGTTCATGTGAGTGAAGTGAGTTGCCTCCTTGTGTTTGCGGGATCAGGGCCTTCCCTGTCAATATGTTCTTTGCCTCCACCAGTGTTGTGTAATTCAATAAGGGACCCAGCCATAGTGGCATTTTTAAAAAACCCGCATTTAGTTCATTGTAAATGGTAGCTGGTACACAGCCTCTCTTAACCTCTGCGTCTTGGGTAACTGCTTGCAACTGACTGTGCAGAACAGTGTGCTGCTTGCCCCTTTGCTAACAGGAAGGCCGGGCGTTCAGCTCAAGCCAACACAGACATCGCATGCTGCCTTGAGTCTTCTTTCCTATTTCCTCAGGCCTTGATGAGGGGTGGGGTGGCATGTCTGAGTCAAAGGGAGAGCTTGGTAGTGGCACAAGTGCCATGAGCTCTTTCCACCTGATCCAGACATAGAATATGTCACACTCTGCATGAGAAGTTGGAACCAACAGCTCCTCCCTCACTGTGGGCTCCTGTTTAAACCCCAAGGCAGTTTCAGGGTTCGGGAAAGCCGATATGGAGCACTTTGGCCATCATCCCACCCTATCCAATGCAGGATCAGTCCTTTACCAGGATCAAGGAATTTAAATCACTCATTTTTTTGTTTGTTTTTTAATGTCGGGGGAGGGCTTGGAAAGCTATTTTGAAAGTTTGCTATTGCAACTTTAAACTTTTATTTTAAATGCCACTATGGCTGGGTTCCTTATTGAATGACACAATACTGGTGGAGACAAAGAACTTATTGACAGGGAAGGCCCTGATCCTGCAAACACAAGGAGGTAACTCACTTCACTCACATGAACAATTCCGTCAGGAGGAGTACTCGTGATGAAAGTTGTGTGTGTGGGGAAGTGCTTGCAGTGGCTCTGGGTCCTATAGCCTATTTCAGGCTATGAAATAGGATGGTCTCCTGATGCAGGGAAAGGACCCTTTGGCCCTCTTCGTGCTGGGATGCAGGACATGGCTTTACTGCCAAGCTGTGGAAAACAGGCCTCCCGCTCCTGAGGCGGGCTTTCAGCTTGCACGGTGCCAGCAGTCCAGTCCTGCTGGTGTCCCATGCCCAGGCAGAAGGAAGAGCCATGTGGTGCTGCATTGGTATATGAGTTTCTTTGAGTCTCTTGCTGGAAGTGCGTCGAGCATGTTAGTGGAGTGGCAGTGCTCTGGGCTGACAGCTGCTCTTGTTATGAGATGATTGCATTAATTATTGGCTAATGAATCCAGAACAGCTGTTGCTAACAGGCCAGATATCCCTGTACTCAAACCTGGTAAGGCTCCTTTTGCCTCCATTTGTGTTAAATAGAGCTGAAGCAGCTCATGAATTCTCTGCTGAGAGGCTTCCATGCACGTTCTGATTGTCTCTATTTTGCGAGAGAAGTGAGATGTGGAAGTACAATGTGTTGTGATTTGCAGCGCGGATATCTGTTGGCGCCTGTTAATTATGCTAACTGTTCAAGGGAGTGAGTGATCCCCTGTCACTGCTCTTCCTGGCTTGTCCCTTGTGGGAGCGCTCCAGCATACACTTCAGACGCTTGCTTCCGTTGCTGCAAGGTCTGCCTCATGCTGCATCAGCATGTACAGCAATGGCTCGATGGCTCTAGGATCCAGGCATGGAGGCTGGCTCTTCCTAGCCTAGTTGGAAATTGACTGCAGTGTTCACTTCTAAGCGTCAGAAGATAAGCCTGCAGTTCTTGGAGCCAGGCTGGTGAAACCAGCTCCCTCTGCAGACAGTGTTCCCCAGACTGTCGCAGTCCAGTCATTAATGCAGGGAGTCTGGGCCCCTGGACTGGATTACTGGCTCAGCCACTCGCTTGCTGAGACCTTGGGCCAGTCACTTAATCATTGTGGCTGTCGTCTCTCAAAGGGAGGAATTGATTTCTGACTCAGATGCTGTGCGGTGTAGGTTGTGTCTGCGCAGACAGTATGACCCCACTGTTCTTCCTGGGTGCAGCTCCACTGGGGGGAAGCTGTAACAAAGGGTTGGGTCTCTTTCCCACTGTACTGGGGAATAGATTGCACCGTGGTATGAAACCAGGGCTCCCATCTGCCTGGCCATCCTTGGGTGTTCATCCAGCTAATCCTCTTATAGGGATGGCCTCAGTGCTGTACTTGTAAAGCTCTAACTTCCTCAGCTGTGAGATGCTAGACAAGATTCCTCTAGTCTCGGGTGTGCTGTGCACACTGCGACTAGCAAGGCGAGGTCTGGCTTTCCCCTGTATCCGTTCGACCTGAGTGGTGGTTGGATTGTTAAAGTATCCAGAAGTGAAATGTCAAGTCAAATGTGTGCTCCCTGGAGCAAACCTTGGTAAAACATGCAAGATAGCAATGCCCCAGCATCCAACTGCCTCTGCTATGCATAGCCCCCACACCTCTGCGCTGGATCTTGTATGCTCTTACAATAGAGCTGTGTTTTCTCCTAGTCCTGAGCAGAACAGACTGGCTGAGCTGGAAGATCAGGCAAAGGTTGCGAAAAAAGGAATGTGGAGCGAAGGAACAGGCTCTCACACGGTCCGGGATCTCAAATACACGATTGAAAACCCGCGTCACTTTGTGGATTCCATGCACCAGAAGCCAGTCAATGGTAAGCGTGTGCTCCAGGTGAAGCAGCATGGTGGGGTACCGGCGAGCATATAGCTGTGGGATGTTCACATCCTACCACTGTTTACATATGCACTGTTCTTTGAGCTCTGACCGGCCTCAGTTTGCAGTCTGCCTCAGCAGAGGCTGCTGGGTGCATATCCCAAGTGAATTGGCCTTTTGTGTCCAGGGCAGGGGATTGCAGTGTGTGCTGCTTGGGTGTGGGTGTCTTCTCATGGCTGGATTTGGTTGAATGCTGTGGTGGGAGGAGCGTAAAGTTGGTGCTGTTCTCTTCTCCTTGAGAGTTGACCCTCACTCGTTTCTGTTCTGCAGCCATCATAGAACACGTCCGGGATGGCAGCGTGGTCAGAGCCTTGCTCCTCCCTGATTACTACCTGGTCACCGTCATGCTTTCTGGCATCAAGGTGAGTCATGGCTCTTGTTTCCTTCTTTTGGAACTGTGGCTCTAGGTTTGCAACCAGACCTGTGCTGCAGCTGGGCCTTCAGGCTTGCCGCAGGCATGCCAGTATCCTGCACTGCTCTGTGCTGAGCTGCACTGCCCGTTGGGGTGTGCCTACTCTAATGTGCATTGCTGCTTTCAGTGAGGAGAGTCTGGGCTTTCACCAGTAACCCCCATTAAACCTCCTGAACCGGAGCTTCACAGCTTTTAAGTTGTTCTTATTCCCTGGGACAGTGTCCATGAAGTTCCCTGTCTCAGGACTGCCTCTTTGGTAACTGTCAGGCACCTGTGTCCACACCCCTCCTCTAGACTTCACAAGGAGGCAGTGGCTGCTCATCTCCATGTCTCCTGCAGGAGGTGGGAGTTAAAGCAGATCTTAGCTACTTAAGAGTCGGAGACTTAATCCCTGGCTTTTAGTAGCTTAGGGGGTGACAAGTCCATGGGGAAATCTGGTTTGAAAGCATTCTGCAGCCAGTGCAGCCTTGGGGCAATGATCTTGCCTTGTCACAGGCTAAGCAGGATCTGCCTCGTCAGGGTTTTGGCTAAAACTCCCAGGGCTGTGCTAATTCAGTGGGCGAAGACGGTCCCTTCAGACCCAGCACTGAACTCCGTGTCCCAGCCTGGTGCTTAGCCATTGCTGATGGGAGGTAGCCTTTTTCAGATCACACAAATCCTAAGATCCTGACACTCATGGTCATTGGGATATGGGTGAGGCCAGTACTCCATTCAGGAACTGTCCTGTGCTTCCCAAAAGCCAGAGCCCTCCACGTCTTTCCCTCTTCTGGGACTGTCAACGGTTCCGCAAAGTCGAGGAGGTGCTAGCATATCACTTGCTGCCTGGGCCGGAATTCCCTTCCACAATGCCTGGCCATGGTTAGAACTTTGCAAATGCCTTTCCCAGAGAAACGCTCCTATTCTTACGCATTTGTGGGCGTGCTTCCAGGCAGACACTGAGAGCCCTGATTGCTGATCAAGTGTTGAAAATCTGCCTTTTTTAAGGTCTCCCATTGGGCACCCAAAATTACTAGGGTGAGCCTTGGCCTGTATCTCGGTACAGGGTCTGGGGGCTCCCAGAATACCAGGAGTAATGTAATTACACAGCTATTTCTCCAAGGGTTAACAGCACTTACTGAGAGGTGCCCAGATGTCCCAATGTTCTCAGGACTGTCCTGATATTAGGGGTTCGGTTTTCCACAGGACCTATGGTCCCCCATCTCTGTTTCACAGTGCTATATCTGGTCACCTACTTACTGCACAAATGCATGAGTCTGAGGCCGTTCCCGTGCAGTGGACTCCAGGATTCCAGCACACGGCACTAATGGTTCCAGTCTGTGGTCCAGGTGCCCTCGCTCTGCTGCTGGTGATTCTACATGCGGTGGAGGTGTGCTCTGTTCTGTACAATCCGCAGTAGGAGTTGGAGCAGGAGCGATGGTGGTCCATCTATCCCTGCTCTCGAATTACTGCTGCCGAGCAGTCTGCCCCATCCTAGAGGTCTTACCAGTGCTCCCCCTCCTAACCTGCCCTTGCCTCTGCTCTGCAGTGCCCCACGTTCAAGCGGGAGGCAGATGGCACAGAGACACCGGAGCCATTTGCAGCCGAAGCAAAGTTCTTCACTGAGTCACGGCTGCTGCAGAGAGACGTGCAGATTGTCCTGGAGAGCTGCCACAATCAGAACATCCTGGGCACCATCCTCCATCCGGCAAGTGGGGCAGGGGGTGCTGAGGGTCTCTGGGCAGATCCCAGTGCGACAGGTTACTGCCATTGGGGAGAGCAGAGATTTGGGCCTTTTGCTCATGTGCCCAAGCTGGGTGTGTCTGGCCAACGTCCTAGTGGTACCGTGGGGTTCACAGTCTTTCATCTCTGGAGCTTGGAGTTCAAAGCTGCATGGGGTGGCCACTGAAATGGAGGAGTGTTTGAATTTCAGGGGAGGTGTCCAGAGCACATTCCATATTCAGTGGGGAGTTGGCGCAGAGAACATAGCTAGCTGGGGAGGAGTGCTCATGGTGACCCGTGTTGCTTATTAAACTGCAAAGCCTGCTGCATTCTGCACCACTGGGAGCTCTACAGGGCAGGTGGCTTTATTGCTGGATAGGAGTTTCTGACTGTAGTGGGATACCATGGCCAGGGTGGTGACTTCTAGGCAGTCACTGATGGCAGTAGGGGGTGGCTGGCTGTTCGGGCATCCAGTATCCGAGGGGCCCAACAGGACTGCAGCCCAGGTGACAGTCAGAGGGCCGCTGCCTCCCCTAACATCCCCCACTGTTGAGGGCAAGTTTTAAGTGCTTTCCTGTTGGCTAGTTCCCTACTCGTGTGGGGAGGGCAGTCACCAGTGTGGCTCCTGCTAGCCTGGGGTGCAGAATGGGTCCCTGCCTTCCATGGGCTAGCTGCAGCTGTCCTGTGAGCATGGCAATGAGCTAGGGCTGTCGGCTTTCAGCCAGGGCTGGGCCTAGCACGATGCTGCTTCCTTTGGCCACGAGGGCCTCCGTGGCTTTAGACTTCTCCCACATACCAGTGGGCCAGGAGATGGGTGTCTGTCCTGGCCCTGCCACGGGAATGACGCCTGAGCCTCCAAGCTCCAGGAGTGTAGAGACTGACCCTGTCATCTCCCCTCCTGGTTCCAGAATGGCAACATCACGGAGCTGCTGCTGAAGGACGGCTTTGCACGCTGCGTGGACTGGTCCATTGCTGTGTATACCCGCGGGGCTGAGAAGCTGCGAGCGGCCGAAAGGTAACTGGTGGCTGCTGATGCTGGGTGGAGATGGTTCTGTTGCACAGGGCTCCACAAGACTCAACCAAGGTCTTACCCAGAGTGCCCTTGACCGGGAGGGCTTCATGAGCTAAAGAAAATCACATCCTTGCCTTCCATTGGCTGCCCGCAGCTGTCTGAATGGGGCAGCGTCAGGGAGTTGGGCCCAGCTGCGTGGCTGTGGGAAGGACAATTGTCTGCCTCCTGCTCTGCCCCTGGTGACAGCTGCGTGGTGTGCTCTGCTTGCAGGGGAGTGGGGTTAGCTGAGCTCCTGCGGAGGTTAGAGACTGCTGCAGCCAGCTGGGAAAGGCTCAGAGGAAGGTGATCTCCCAGCTCCCTGGCTGGCTTCTCTCCATGCCCCCTTGGTGTCTGGTGGGGAATCCCAGAGCTGCTCTTTGAAGAGGGAGGTATGGGCTGGGTGTGCGTCTCCTTCTCACAGCTAGTGTCCAAGCAGAGCAGATGGGATGCTGCCTGCTGCCTTCTGTGGGTGGCTGACAGCTGTGGTGCTCCCCTGCCACTGTCTCCTATCTTGGCTGAGATCTAGGGGCATCCTTCCCCCTCAGCCCATGGCCCTGGAGCACCCCTCACTCCTGTAGTTTGCCTCTTGCATGCAGCTTCGGAAGAAGGCGGATCTCTGCCTTGGAAGGTGGGGAAGGTGACCATGGAGAGGCAGGAGCTTGGCTGGTCCCTTGGCATATAGATTCCAGCCAGCTCAGGCCTGGTGTCACCTGCACTGCTCAGTTGGATGTTGCTGGCTAACACAGCACTTCTCTGGCTGGGCTGGGAGCTGCAGGTGGGCAGAATACACTAGTGGTTTGGGCCATGGCTTTCGCAATGGGGGCCTGATACTCAGAGGCCTCCACGTGGCTTTAGAGGCAAGTGGCCACGAGGACTCAAGAGGACTCAGCTGCTCCCTGTGTTGCCTTTAATTTTCTTGCTGTCCTGATCCACTTCCTCACTTTAGTTGGGTTACAAAGGCCCGTTCGGCTGCTGGGGTGCCCTTGTGCCAGGAATCAGGACTGACTTAGTGCTCAGAGCAGTTGCCTGTGCGTAGGGCACAGATGCCATGTCAGTGTTGGATAGATAGGGGTCACCGTCTGCAAGGGGCTTGGCCCCATCTCCCGCGATGGCAGGAAGTAGGACAGGATGCACACTCCAAACCTAGCTCTGGATGGTCAGGTGCATCTTTCTGTTGCTAGATATGCCAAGGAACGCAAGCTGAGAATCTGGAGAGACTATGTGGCTCCCACGGCTAATCTGGACCAGAAGGACAAGCAGTTCGTTGCCAAGGTGAGTGCCTTGCAGGTGAGGAGGAGATGTCCTGTCCAGGCTCTCAGGACCTGAGCGGAGCATGGAAGACAGGTAGCCACAGAGCATGTGCTGCTGCTGGTTTCAAAGTGCATAAAACTTTGGGATTTTTTCCAAAGCTACAGATGGCACATCCCCTCCCTGTTGTGTGCAGCATTGCACAACTGTCCAGGTGCATGAGGGGATTGTGATTTTCCTCTGTAGCGTGGCACACTGGTCAAGGCCAGAAGCAGGAGATGGGACTTGTTGGACTGATCTGGGGTGGCAGATGCTACCTCATTGTAACTTGCAGCCAGGGCTGCTAACACAACTGCTCAGGGTGAGAAGGTAACAGAGTTTGGCTTCCTTTCAGCCCTGCCCTGAGCCGCAGTAGTGCCACGGTGCCTGGCACAGATGTAAAGGAGCTGAATCTGCAGCCAATGAGCTGTGCTTGTTCGACCCTTTGTATGTGGGAGCACTTGTCCCATGGAGCTCCCACTTGCAGTTACCTGCCCACCATCCTGCTTCCTGCATGCACCAGACTCTGTCTTCCCCTCCCTATGTTGCTTCTCCTCTGTGCTCAAACCTCCCTTGCTGGGAAAGTCCCAGGACTGGCTGGAGCGGGGTGGTCCTGAGGAGAGAGGAAGGGGTCAAGGTGCATGAGGATTGGGTCAAGAATGGCCGGAACTGGTGTGTGCAGAAAGAGTGGGAAAGTTTAATCCTCCAAACTTGAAATAGAGGGTTTTGCTCCACCCTGTGGTCATGGTGAGTAGTGCAGGGACATTTCGGCTGCTCCTACAGTGCTGTGGCCAGCAGAGGGCTGCCTGGGCTCATGGTAATGCTTATTCTGGTAAAGTTCATATCCTTCAGTTGCGTTGTAGCGTGAACCCTTCTGCAGCCACCCCTAGCCTGCCTTTCCAGAGCTGCCTTGACACAGGGATAATGGAACTCCAGCATTACAGCAGTCTGAGATGGAGGAACCCTGGGTCTGGAAGGGAGATTGAGCCCTTCTGAATCAGGGAATAAGCCAACCACTGACTGGTCAGGCAGGAGCTTTCCCTTGGGGGCAGATTATCCCAGGACTGCCACTGCTGCAGGATTTCTTGCACCTTCCTCTGAATCAGCCTGCCCTGAGTGAGATGAGCCACAGATCTGATCTGACAGAGCCTGGCCTGTATTCCTTGTTCATCCTGCATGTATTGCAGTCACCACTAACAGCCCCAGCTGAGATCAAAGCCCCATTGTGCTAGGAGCTGTACAGACATAGTGAGCGACGGCCCCTGCCCCAGGAAGTTCATGGGCTAAATAGACAACACAAAAGGGTGGTGGGAGGGAGTGGGGAGAGGACTTGCCTAAGGTCACAGAACAGGTCAGTGTTGACTGAGGTTAAAACCAAGCCCTTTCACCCTCTTCCCTGGTGCCCTACTCTGCTGTGCCTGGGGAGTCTGTAGAGTTAGGGAAGCATTGCCTGGGCGGTGCTGTGTGTGCTGCGGGGCTGTAACCTGCTGAATGCAGTCTGTAAATATTTCATACTGTGTAACCACATCTGCTTGGAGATTCGGAAGTGGTGGGAAAGCCACTAGATGGTGCTGTTGGTGTGTAGTTAGGCTCTGGGAAAATACACTGTGTATAAATGCATGCAGCTGGGGAGGTTTAATTTGGATGGAAATGCCTGAGAAATGGGCACTTTGATTTCTTGGAAAGTAAACGTAACCCCCTGCTCTCGGTTCCTCCCCCACTCTGTGGGAAAGCTCCCAGCAGTGGGTCTCAGCCCCCTCTGGGCAGAACCTCTTTGCCTGTCCCCCTTGCAGCCTGCCTCTAGGTTTCCAGCCCCTGTAAACTGTCTTGGAAATGGAATTATAGTCTCATCAGCCTCGAATGTCAATCAGCCGCAGGATGCTCTCCTGCTTGGCATTCTCCTGTGCATCTGTAGGAGAGACGGCACTGGGCGGTGAGGAGTCTGCGGTATGCAGGAGTGGTTGGGCTGTCACCGATCAGAACACTGCTGCTCTCCAACAGCCCGCACCTGGAGGAAAGGAAACAGTGCCAGGAACAATCAGGTGGTGCCACTCACCAGCACATGCTCCGTATGTGGGCATTATACTTACCCCATGTACCTTGGGCAGATATGCGGGCAGTCTAGGGCAGCAGCTTAGCATGAAGGGCTGGAGGAGGACTCAGTGGCTCTGGGAGTTAGGCTAATGTCCGTAGTCGCTGGCTTCTTAAGACTACAAGAGGTCATCTCATATCTTGCTACCTCTAAAGCACAATGCAAGACTTGTCTGAGTGCACAGGTCTACCCTAATTAGTGCAATAGATGTTCTGGTGGCTGAGTCTCTTCTCCTATCCTGTTGGTATGTAGCCACCCCAAGACAGCAGCTCTGGAATTGTGTCCTTGCTGAAAGATGCGTAGAGCACAAAGTCCTCCCAGGATAACGTGGAGGCTTTAAATCCTTGTGTCTGGCACCTAGGCATGGCAATGAGGCACTAAAAAACATAGAAATGTAGGTCTGGAAGGGACCTTGAGCGATCCCTAGTCCAGCCCCCTGCACAAGGAAGCTTAGACCTTCCCTGACAGGTTTGTGAATCTGATCTTAAACCACCCGTGCTGGGGATTCCACAGCATCCCTTGGAAACCTGTTCCAGAGCTTAATTACCTTTAGAGTAAGAACATTTTTCCTGATGTCAAACCTAACTCTCCTTTGCTGCAGATTAAGCCCCATTACTGTTTGTCCTGCCTTCAGTGGCCATGGAGAACAGTTGATCTTGTCCTCTTTATATCAGCCCTTCACATTTGAAGACTGTTCTCAGGTCCCCACTCAGTCAACTTTTCTCAAGACTAACCATGCTCAGTTTGTTAACCTTTCCTCGTAGGTCAGATTTTCTAAACCTTTGATCACTTTTGCTGCTCTCCTGTGGACTCCCTCCAACTTGTCCACCTCTTTCCCAAAGTGTGGTGCTCAGAACTGGATACGGTACTCCAGCTGAGGCCTCGCCAGTGCTGAGCAGAGTGGGACAACTACCTCCCATATTTTATATACATTGCTCCTTTTAATACATCCCAGAATATTTCACAACTGCATGAGATTGACTCATATTCAATTTGTGATCCACTAAAACCCCCAGCTCCTTTTCAGCAGTGCTACCACCTAGGCAGTTAGTCCCCGGTTTCTTGTCATGCATTTGATTTTTCCTTCCGAAGTGTGGTACTTCGTCTTAATTTCATCTTGTTGATTTCAGACCCATTCTCTAATTGGTCAAGGACCTCGGAGAAGAGGAGTAGAATTCAAAAAGTTCTTGCAACCCCTCCCAGCTTGGTTTCATCTGCATATTTTATAATCCTATTCTCCACTCCATTATCCAAGTCATTAATGAAAATATTTAGTACCGGAGCCAGGACTGACCCCAGCAGGACCTCACTAGATATGTCTTCCCAGCTTGACAGAGACCCATTGATAACTAGACACAGCCAGCTGAGAAACTGCTGGTTGGTGTGTGCTTAGGCAGGGAGGGAAATAGATTCCAACCGCAGGGTGGGGCTACCTGACAGAGCGATGTTAGAGTGAGTTCACAGAGCTGGGTATGAGACCTTTGCCAGTAAATGTCATGCCGGATTCTCAGCCTTGGAGACTGAGGTCGTCTTATTACTGTCTAATCACAAGTCCCTTCCATGGGTCAACCTTTACCTGGTGGGGAGCAGAGAAGGTTGGTCTGAGACTTGAAGGCCAGATGGACCATTGCCTGACCCTATGTGTTGCACTGGCCAGAGACCCTTACTCAGTGATTCCTGCTCCCAGCACAGAACTTCGGATTGAGCCTGGAGCGGATCTTGAGACTGCACAGTGGTTAACAGCCCTCACTGTTACATTTCTGCACCTTCGCTTGATCCACATAGTTCTTGGTGCTCCTGCTGTAGCTGCTGACAAGCGGAGCAGTTAGCTTCTGGTGGCTCATGGGATGAGGACCACCTGTTCAGAGGGAACCAGGCCTGACCCCTTCCCCCAGCTCATTGCTTAAGCTTTTGAGGAGATACTGCTTTATTCAGGTTGAGCTGCGCTTGCCATCTGCCCCAATACAGTGCCATGTGCATGCTCCCATCCTCTTGCATTCTGGCTTTCAGCTGCCGAGGACCCCTTCCCACAAGGCTTGTGGAGTAGTCACCCCAGGTCATGGCACAGGGCAGCAGCGGTCTTGCAACAAGGGGCATTGGAATGCAGCAATGCAAATGCACCATGTTCGGCTCCTGTTCTTGGTTATACTGGCAGGAGGCTGTCGGAAGTGTGTCAATGGTATAGTCTAGTGTGGCAGTTGCCGTGCCCTCTGGGATGAGCACGGGGGTATTCCATGCATTAACTCCTGCCAGGCTGGAAAACAGGGCACTTTGCTTGTGAATTTAACCTGTCCCTTCGGCCCATGCACCACCTGATCCACTGGAGCACAGCCATAGGTCCTGGTGCCAGAACATGAGCCCCAAGAGGCAAAATTTAGCAGCAAAGGTCCCTCTCTGCCCATGGCGGGGACTGACTTTGGGAGCGATGTATGAACGTGGCTCCAATTCTTTAACTGAAGGTCTCTTGCCTGGCATGTAACTGGGCTCTTTGACCTTCTTGAGATGGTTGAAGAAATGTCCTCCTGGGGTAGGCCAGTGCCGGTGCAGGTGCCTTCCTACCAGGGGATGATGTCTGCTCCCTGCATTTGGAAGATGCCCATCACTGTCTTATCTGGGAGCCCTTTAATTGGAAATGAATGAAATGAACCAAGGCAAGTGTCTCCACCCCTGCTTTCTCAGAACCACCTCGTTGTCTGGGTCAGCTGTAGCTGGGGCTGGACTGACACCACCACTGAGTTGGGAACAGGTCTGATGTTTGGCTTGGGTTTGGTATGATCTCTGGCAGCTCTGAATGCCACCACTGAGGGCATGCCAGGAATGCCCTGCCCTGGGCAATGCCTCCTGAGTCTGCCCTAGGGATAACTGCCATCCCAAGGTCCCAGGGGAAGAAATGGCTTTGAACATCTCTGGCCCTAGCCCTATTTAGGATTTTGAAGATATAAGGGCCATGTGTTGGGCCAGGAATGGAATAGGCAACCAGCCTATGGTACAGGCCTCTCTTCTCTCACTGTCCTTCCCCCTGTAGAATATACGTTGCTTACGTGCCACTCCCAGGTAGGCTGTGGGGTCAGGGGAGTTCATCTAGCCTGTGCCTAGGTATCCACATGCAACAGCAGGACCATGCCAGTGTACAGAGACCTTGGAACAGCCATATCGTGCAGGTTCTCTGGCTACATCTACACTGTCATTAAAAAAACAAACACCCAAGGCAGAGTCTCGGAGCCCAGGACAACTGATCTAGGCTTGGGCTGTGGGTTAAAAATAGCAGCATAGATGGTGGGGCTGAGGCTGGAGCCTGGGCTCTGAGACCCTCTCCATCACGGGACCCCAGAGCCTGGGCTCCAGCCCGAGCCCAAAAGTCTACACTAATTTTACAGCCCTGCAACCTGAGCCAGTTGACCCAGGCCAGCCGTGACCATGCTGTGGGTCTTATCACAATGTAGATGTACCCTCTGGGGATAATGTGCCTTTCACGTAGTCTTCTGGCCGGCCGGCTGTCCTCTTCTCTTGCAGGGATGCCGTGGCACTTGAGTCAGAGCTCCTGGAACTGGGCACCTTTGAGGTGGGTCCCCTCCTGGATCTAGAAAGCAGCCAGTGCTGCCCTGAATCCCTGACTCTTAGTTGGAAGGCAGAGGAAAGCCCAGTTAGAACCAGCCCGTGGCCTCTGTCAGCATGTCCCCTTTAGGGTATTGTCTGGGCCGTGGCTGACTCCAGAGAGTTGACTCTAACTTTGCTGGAAGGATTGGTTGGCCCGACATGGGACTTGGGAGGGCTGGAGGTGGGGAGGGCACCGGAAATGGTCCTCTTCTCCCCCTCCCCCTCCCAATTCCGCTAAACGTTTCCTGGTGTCTGGAGGTGGAGGGAGGTGGGGGGCAGGCTGTCTGGAGTGGAGGGAGTAGAGGAGAGTGTCAGACCCATGTAATTCTACTGAGGTGCTCCCTGGTGTCATTGCTGGTGAGGCTCAGGGTGAACTGCCACAGGCCGGACTAGAGTGGGTGACCTTGGCTAGGGCCTCACCCCTGCACCCTTCAGCCTTCCAAGAGGCTCTTGGGCGCTGGCACTGGTTTGCCTAGGAGAGCGCCCCTTGGGAGGGGCTGGCCCCAGTCCTTGCTTAGCTGGCAGCCCTGGGGAGGGAGGACAAGGGAGAGCTCTCCTTGTCTCTTTGGGTTAGGGGGAAGCACGTTAACTTCACAACGGTTAGCTGAACGTTCATCTGAAACGTGGCTTCTTATAGCGGTGTGCTGGCTCTGCTGCCTTTCCCATGTCGTTTTTGCTGATCGCTGCTGTTTCCTACCATATGGTCCCCTGGGCACGTGGCTGGCTTCCCCCTCCCTCGCTGTGCCGATTCCAAGAACTCGCCTGGTGTTCTTACAGAAGGTTTAACGTGTTCAAGGCCGACAGCTGAGCTCTGATGCCGTGAGAACAATCCAGAGGGCTGGCAGGGCCCCGGGGTCTGGCCTCCTCCAAAAGAACCCCAGCTGAGGGCTGTGCTTAACTTGCATAGCCAGATGCTGGTGGCTGGTTGAGTGATGGCACCTGTAGTCAGGGCTAGGAGTGGTCTTGAGGCACTGGGCTGGAATTCAGGAGAGAGGCGTTTCCCCCAGCTCTGCTGCTGACCTACTGTGACCACAGGCAGGTAATGCTCCCTGGACCTCCGTACCTCTCTGTAACATGGGGATATTTCCTCTCCCTCCCCCCTTCTCTTGTCTGTTAGCTTGTAAACTGCTGGCTAGGGCACTGCATTCCCTGCTCTGCTGGTGACCTTGGCCAAGTCACTTCCCCTCTGCCCCCCCATCCCTTTTGTTGTCTTGATTGAGACTGAGCTGTTGGGGCAGGGCCTGTCTCGCTGTGCCTGAGTGCCCCATGTGGAGCCCTGCTCTTATCTGGGGTCTGTAGGCGTGGCTGTAACACAAATAATGGTCTCCCCAGGCCACATCTCTGTTCAAGGTGCTGCGCTAATTGTAGAAATCCACAGGCAGCATCTGGCCGGCTGCACTTCGGCTGCTCCTGGCTTAGCCTGAAGCTTGGGCCCCTAAACTCGACGGGCCCCCATTGCCTTCCCGTGTCCTTGACTGGTAACACCAGACTTCTGTCTTCTGCTAACATGCCACTTCAGCAGAAATGTGCCAGTCAGCATTTCGGAAGCAAACCCTGGGAAGCCCCTGAGCGGCACCATTTTTGCAGTGTCAATTTTTGGTCCCTCTTTCCTCACTGAGAATTGTAAGTGACAAGGAAAATCAGGACAAATGTCTGAGTGCTTTAAAGTGCAGGAGCTTAAATGGGTGTTCGTCACATGCGTCGCGTCTTGCGAGCCTCCTACGGAAGGTGCTTTATAAACACTTATCAATCCTCCCGATGCCCAGGAGAGGCAGATAAGTACTTGCTGTCTCTCAGATGGGGGAACTGAGCTGGGGACAGAACCAGGTGGCTTCCCTGGGCTATATCTGCCAGACCACACCATACACGCCTCTGCCTGGCATGGGGCTCTTTCACACTTGAATGTGTATCGCAATGTCTGCATAGCACACTAATGAAACCTGACATGACCAATGCTGCAAAAGCTGATTGCTTTATTGCTTACGCCATCTCCATGCTTGGCAGCCAGTTGAGCCACTTGTTCCACTGACAGTAATGACGTAAGGGTTTGGGGGAGGGGAGGGGAAAACCTTGCTTAGTTGACATTGTAGTATCGTGTTACAGGCAGTTCTTCAGACCATGGCAAATTGGCTTTGGATAATTTCAGATCCTGCTGCCATCGTGTTCAGATGATGGTACGAAAGTGAGAGCACTGATTATTTTTTTGGTTATTTGAAAAGCATCAGGAGTTCTGGCCCTAAATAATAGGTTTTAATTTGTCAGTTAAACAGTGGGGTGTGTGGGAAGGAAAAGTAGTGGAAATAATCTCTAAAGGATTAAAGAGGCTGTTTCTTGAGTGCCCCTGCATATACAGTCAGCTCGCAGCCTGAATGCATTGGGGGGTCTGTCCTGTACAGAGCTGACCGTTACCAGCACTTAGTTTTTGGTGTGGAATGTATTTGCTACCAAGGTTATGCACTGAAGTGCCCATGTTGGGAAATGCAAAGTTGAGGTGGTTACCTCTGCCCCCTGTGCACATGCCGTGCCATAGCTTTAATCACGTGAGCAGGCTGCTTTTCACTTCGAAGTATGAAGGTAACTTGGCTGCGCTGGGATGTTCAGGGCAGCTGCCTTTTAGTTGCCATTCAGGGGATGACAGCTAGCTTCCAGACTCGCTCATCAGCAGAGTTAGAGGGGCTAAATCTGCCAGCCCTGTCTTCTCTATTGCTGTTATACGGAACATGCAGTGCTGAGCTTTTGGGGTGCCCTGAGGATTGATCTGGATTTTTCACAAGGTGCTGAGCATCCACACAACAGGTTAGACACTCGAGTTCACTACTCACTTGAGAAAAACCATGGCCAGTACACTTACATCCCGCTTATCCTTTACGTTTCATTGTTTGTGATGGTGTATTCAGTATAGTGCACACAAGGGGCTGTTAGGGTTGTGCATGCTGCCTTTTTGCGTTTCCTGGCTTTAAGTGCTGACATGTGTAACAGCGGCCTTCTGTTAATGGAGTTTTTATGTGGAAGTTCCTGGGGTTTCAGAAGGGAAATGGTGGAAGATAATAGGCTAGAGACCAGCAGCTCACTTGAGGTGCTCAGGGCTCTGACGGAGCTCTGCCTCTTTCCTGTAGTGTTCCTATAGGTGCCCCACATCAGCTGCTTGCTCCCTGGCTATGGCAGTAGTCGTGTGCCGAGCAGCTGATGTGGAGCACCCCCAGGGACTTGCATCTCAAAGAAATCTCGCTACTGCACAAGGGATGTTACTTAGCCTTCGTTGCACATCTGTGAAAGCCAATCTTAATCTGTTCTAACATTGATCTATTGTAGATGCAAATAAACCTAATACGACCATTAATCTCCCAAAGCACATGTTCAATAGCACAGTAAATACAGGTGCATTAAGTAGCCTTGCCTCTCTCACTGAGACATCGTAGGGCATGAAAGTTACTACTTGGTAAAGGGGCAGGGCTCCCCACTGATCATGCACCCATGGAGCCCTGCTTCAGTAAGTATGCGAGTTTGCTGTAGATTTCGCTAACAGTTCATCTAGGGATGCACATGTTTCCTTTGCAGAACGAGGAGAACTGTTTTAAAAAACAACAAAACTGCCCATCTGCAAAGGGAGACGCTCCAGACCTTGGCCAAATCCGACCCAACTTTTTGTGGAACATGCCAAGTCTCTCATCCCTATGGGCTGTTTCCCTGCCACAGCTCAGCTCTGAGTTTGGTGTGTCAGCTGGTCGAAAGGGCAGCTTCTCTCTCTGTGTTCTGTTCCTGTTTGCTCTCAAAATGGCTGAACTGTCCTTATGTGCACACGCTCCCTCCCCACCCAAAATTCACTGTCAGGACTCAGGCTGGAAAATGTCAGCTTGCCAGGTGACACTTCCAGGAAGGGGTGAGCAACAGCTGCGGAGGTGTGAGCGGAACTGTGCAGGCGATGATCTTGCTCTTCAGGTCTGGGAAAGGTGTACTCAGCATCACAGCTAAATGCAAGACTGAGCACAGGGTTTAGCAAAAGTAGTTAGCACTTACTGTAAGGAACCATTCTAGGTAGAGTGGCCCGTTAACACCTCTGCAGTCATAGGACAGAGAGGGGTCCAGTGAGTTACAGATTGTTGTAATAAGTCATAAATCTAGTGTCTGTTTAGTTCTTGAACTTTAGTGTCTAACAGAGTAATGAATTCAGGTGCCCAGTCTCGTCTTTTGAATATGTTGTAGAGGTTTCCTTTGAGGATCAGGACTGAGAGGTTCAGACAGAGTGGTGGGAGTATCTTTCCCAGACCCCAGGAAGAGCTCTGTGTGGCTCGAAAGTTTCTTTCCAACAGAAGTTGGTCCAGTAAGTTACCTCACCCACCTTGTCTCTCTAATATCCTGCAACCAACACAGCTACAACGACACTCACACCTAGGCCTTGGCTACACTTGTGAGTTACAACGCAACAAAGGAGCCCCGGGCATCCTAGCTCACTCCCCATCCACACTGGCAAGGCACGTAGAGCACTCTTGGCTACAGCGCTGCTGGTACTCTACCTTGGCGAGTGGAATAACGTTTGCTGCTCCTTGGCTACAAAACCCAGATGTCAGTGTGAACGAGGTGGTGTGTTTCTGCGCTCTGATCGGCCTCCGGAAACATCCCATAATCCCCTTAAGTCAAGTGGCCACTCTTGTCATGTTTTGAACTCCTGTAGGAACGTGGAAATGCCCTTTCAAAGCTCTGGGTACGTCTACACTACGGGATTATTCCGAATTTACATAAACCGGTTTAGCAAAACAGATTGTATAAAATCGAGTGTGCGCGGCCACACTAAACACATTAAATCGGTGGTGTGCGTCCACGGTCCGAGGCTAGCGTCGATTTCTGGAGCATTGCACTGTGGGTAGCTATTCCGTAGCTATCCCATAGTTCCCGCAGCCTCCCCCGCCCCTTGGAATTTCCGGGTTGAGATCCCAGTGCCTGATGGGGCAAAAATCATTGTCGCGGGTGGTTCTGGGTAAATGTTGTCAGTCACTCCTTCCGCTGGGAAAGCAACGGCAGACAAGCATTTCGTGCCTTTTTTTCCCTGGATTGCCCTGGCAGATGCCATAGCATGGCAATCATGGAGCCTGCTTAGCCTTTTGTGACTGTCATCGTATGTGTACTAGATGCCGCTCACAGAGGCGATTCAGCAGCGCTACACAGCAGCATGCTTTTGCTTTTGCATGATAGCAGAGATGGTTACCAGCCATATTGCACCATCTACCATACCATAAATGGGTAATAAGATGATCGTGGCTACCAGTCCTTTTGCACTGCACCATTTGCTGCTGTCATAAGTGCCCCTGGCTGAGATCAGCCAAGGGCGCAAAAGCCAAAATTGGGAATGACTCCCTGAGTCAATCCCTCCTTTTTGGTATCTAAAAATAGAATCAGTCCTGCCTAGAATATGGGCAAGTGTACTAGAGAACCACTGTATCATAGAACCAGAGAGCACAGCTGCTCTGTGTCAGATCCTGCAGAAATTATGAGCTGTATGCTATTCACAGGGGGTGCTCCTGCAACAACCCCACCTGTTGATTCCGTTCTTCCCTCAGCCTTCATGGGCTATCGTAGCATTGTCCCCCCACTTGTGTGATGAAGTAATAAAGAATGCAGGAATAAGACACAGTGACTTGTTAGTGAGATATGAATGGAAGGCAGCCTCCAGCTGCTATGATAGTCCAGACAGGACAGTAAGGAGTGTGGAGGAGAGGAGCCCAGCATCCCTCTGCTAGTCCAGGGGCAATTGAAACTTTTCTTTACACATGAAGGGTGGGGGCTGATGGAGCTCAGCCCCCTGTTGCTATGATGACGATGGTTATCAGCCATACTGTACCATCTACCACGAAAAATTAGGACCAGGCGCCCTTGATTGACCTTACCGATGCTAGTCGGCGTGGTTACCAGTCCTTTTGCACTGCTCCATGTGCCAATAGGCTGATGATGAGGACGGGTACCAGTCGTATTGTACCATCAGCCACCCATGGCGTGGGGGGAGCAAGGATGTTGGTGTTGAGTGCTGCACCATCGCGTCTATCTGCAGCATTCAGTAAAGATAGGGTGACATGTAAAAGAGTCAAGAGAGGATTGTTTTCCCTTTCACTTCTGGGGGTGGGTGGGGGGTTGCGTAAATTGCCTAGCTATGCCCTGACCCACCGCGGACACTGTTTTTGACCCTAGAAGCATTTGGAGCTCAGCCAAGAATGCAAATGCTTTTCAGAGACTGCAGGAACTGTGGGATAGCTTGAGTCCTCCAGTCCATGAGCGTCCATTTGATTCTTTGGCTTTCCGTTACGCTTGTCACGCAGCAGTGCGCTGAGTCCCTGCTATGGCATCTGTCTGGAGATTTTAAAAAATGATTTTGAATTTCGTCTTCTGTAACGGAGCGCTGATAGAACAGATTTGCCTGCCCTTACAGCGATCACGTCCGCATCGTCCATGAGGGAGCTCTTTCTTTATTTTGATTTTTAACTGCATCACCACCCGTGCTGATCGGAGCTCCATGCTGGGCAAACAGGAAATATTCAAAAGTTCGCGGGGCTTTTCCTGTCTACCTGGCCACTGCATCCGAGTTCAGATTGCTGTCCAGAGCGGTCAGTGGTGCACTGTGGGATACCGCTCGGAGGCCAATACCGTCGATCTGCGGCCACACTAACCCTAATCCGATACGGTAATACTGATATTAGCGTTACTCCTCTCGTTAGGGAGGAGTACAGAAACCGGTTTAAAGTGCCCTTTATACCGATATAAAGGGCCTCTCAGTGTGAACAGGTGTGGCGTTAAATTGGTTTTACGCTCCTAAAACCGGTTTAAACGCCTAGTGTAGACCAGGCCTCTGTTTCTGACAGGCGGCATGCAAGCCCTTACTGTAGAATGCTGTGTGAGAGAGAGAGGCCGGGGGAGCGGGAGGTCCGGTGTCTGAACTTACAAAAAGACAGCATCCTGACATGCTTTCAGCTCCCCCAAAAACCCACTCTCTCCCCTCAAATACACACAACACCCTCCCTGTCACACTCCACCCCTCCCCTCCCGTTTTAAAAGCACATTGCAATCACTTGCATGCTGGGATAACTGTCCATAATGCACCACTCCCAATGCTGCTGCAAGTGCTGCAAATGTGGCCATGCCAGTGCGCTTGGAGCTGTCAGTGTGGACAGATTGCAGCGCTTTCCCTACTGCGCTCTACGAAGGCTGGTTTAACTCAAAGCGCTCTACATCTGCAAGTACAGCCATGCCCTAAGTCTTCCGGTCTTGCGATTAGTTAATTGAGAGTCCATCTGGTAATTTCAGTGTTTTCAAATCCTGTGGTGATGACATTCTTGAAAGGAGTCACTTGTCTCCACCCACCAGTTAGAGCCGATTCCTTTGTGGGCCATTAATACTGTCTTAGCAGCTCTCCTGGGGCCTCCATTTGAGCCTCTGGCAATGCTGCTGCTTTGTGTCAGAAAACTGCCTTCCCTGTGGCAATAATGTTTGCAAGGAGAGTGGCTTTGATGGCAGAGCCCCCTTACATCCAGTTTTCCAATGACAAAGTAACCCTGTGGCCACACCTTACATTTTTATCTAAAGTAGCTTCCCAATTTCACTCGAACCAAGCTATCTATTTACCCTTGTTCTTCTGTAAGTCATGTTCTACCCCAGAGGAAAAGCATCTTCACATGCTGGATGTCAGGTGAAGTTTAGCTTTTTATCTGGATAGGACCAAACATTTATTTCTCATATGCAGACCCAAGGAAGGGTCAAGCAGTCTCATCACAGCCTGTCTCCAGGTGGATAAGTTCCTGTATTGTGACAGCACACGAAGTAGCCAAAAGAATAGGAGCTCATGCCACGAGAGCCCAGGCCGTGTTAATGGCATTCCTACACTGGACATTTGGAGGGCTGCCACTTGGTCCTCTGTGCATACTTTTACAGACTGCTGTGCCAACCCTGCGGAGTCCAGAGCAGCTGCAAATGTTGGGAACGCAGTCCTTGTTTAAATAGACTCCAAGCCCCAGCTCCTGGGGGTACTGTTCGGGTAAAATACACAGCTGTATCTACTCAAAGCAAAACTTTACCTACCTGTAACTCGTGTTCTTCGGGATGGATTCCACGACCCAGCCTCCGTCCCCTCTGCATCGGAGTCTGTGCTTCTGGTGGTTGGTGCTGAGGGAACAGCGCTGCCCTTACATCACCAGGGAAGGGGCTAGGACCGTGTGGCAGGAGTTGTGCCCCTGTGGGCTGCTAGGCAGAGTTCTTTAGCTGGGTGCACACACCCAAGCAGAATACATGGCGCTCTCACATCTCGAAGAACAACACTTACAGGCCAGTAACCATTGTGCCCTACCAATCACCTTCCTGCCACCCTTTGCGAGAGAGCAGCTGGCACTCAGAATGGATGGTGTCTCCTGCAGTCCGTGATGGAGATGGAGCTTGTGCCTATGGCTGAATGGTGGACTCCCAGATTTCTTCTGCCTGCCCCATGACTCCTTCCTAGGGGACTGCTACCCATGCAGTCACCACAGCCCCGACTGGCTGTGGAGCAGGAGACCAAGCGTAGGCCTCTGACTGATTCCCCTGCCTAGCATGGCCGACCATGCTATTGCCATGGGTTCCTTCATCCAGCCTTGGGGGAGGGCACCTGCGTCAGCGCATGGCATTGTCTAGCTGTTTGCAGTGGGAGTTCCCCAGTACCCTTTATTAGCCACTGCAAGAGCCATTGACAGATTCTAGCTCAATTGCCATGGAAATCTGCCTGACACAGGGCATGCGCTGGCGTATTTTATTACAGTAGTGCCAGCTGCGCCCAGAGCCCTGCTGTGCTGTGATCAGACGAGGGGGGTGGGGGGAGTTGCGCAGAGGCACGGAGGGGATGGACTTGCCCCAAGGCATACTGCAAGTCAGTGAGAGCTGACAGTATACCCAGATCTCCCGAGTCCTAGCTGTGTTGCTGCTCTCTGAGCAGGAAGGTCCCCCAGGGAACATCTGCACTGGAATAAGACCTGCAGCATAGCCATGGCTAGCCCAGGTCAGCTGGGATTGCCATGTGAGGTAAAAATTGCTGTGTAGACGTTTAGGCTTGGACTGGAATTGGGCTCTGGGACCCTCCTTCTCATGGGATCCCAGGGCTCAGGCTCCAGACGCAGCCCAGATATCTACATGGTAATTTTACAGCTTCGAGCCTGAGCCAGCTGACCCGGGCCAGCCTCCAGGGATTAATTGCAGTGTAGAGCAGGGGTGGGCAAACTTTTTGGCCCAAGGGCCACATCTGGGTATGCAAATTGTATGGCGGGCCATGAATGCTCATGTAATTGGGGCGAGGGTGAGGGCTCTGGGGGTGGAGCCAGAAATGAGTTCAGGGTGCAGGAGGGGGCTCTGGGCTGGGGCAGGGGTTTGGGGTGGGGGATGAGGGCTCCAGCTGGGGGTGTGGGCTCTGGGGACAAGAGATTTGGGGTACAGGCGGGTGCTCCAGGCTGGGACCAAGGGGTTTGGAGTGTGGGCGGGTGCTCCATGCTGGGGCAGGGGATTGGGGCATGACAGGGTGAGGACTCTGGCTGGAGGTGTAGGCTCTGGGGTGGGGCTGGGAATGAGGGTTTGAGGTGCAGGAGAGTGCTCCGGGCTGGGACTGAGGGGTTCAGATGGCAGGAGAGGGATCAGGGCTGGGGCAGGGGATTGGGGCACGGAAGGGGCTCTGAGCAGCACTTACCTCGAGCAGCTCCTGGAAGCAGTGACATGTTCCCTCTCCGGCTCCTATGCAGAGCCGTGGCCAGGCAGTTCTGCATGAGGGGAAACATGCCGTTTCTTCTGGGAGCCACGCAAAGCTGCAGCACGCGTGCACAGAGTGGACCCCGACCCGCTGCCCGGCTGGAGTGTGGGAGCAGGGATACCCTCAGACCCTGCTCCCCAGCGGGAGCTTGAGGGTCACATTAAATCAGCTGGCGGGCTGGGCCATAGTTTGCCCACTCCTGGTGTAGAGGTACCCCAGTGGCCACGCTGCCTTGGAGTTCTTGGTCGGTTGGTTACACAGTGCACTGTGCTTTAGACTGACAGGCTCTGCTCTGAGGAGCTAACAGGCCAAGGTGGGAGGTGCTCAGGTACACTGGTGGTGATGGACATAACCAGGGTGGAGCACCTTGGGGAGGGAAGGAGGGATGGTGGGTGAGTGGGAGAAGACCTAGCTCAGTAAGGTCACAGGCTGCTCTGGTTAGCACAGTGCCTGGAGCGGGTCTGCAATAAATGGAGGGAAGGGCTGGGATCTCCTGCAGGGGGTGGAGGCCTGGCAGAGCGGGTCTAGGGGGATTCAGATATTGGGGGCAGCTCAGCTCTGCAGGCCTGGCAGATGAGGACAGTGAGTGTGTTGGCTGGAGGTGGCTATTCTGCAGTGTTGTGACCTGGTTGGGAGCTGCGGGGAGTCAGAGGAGGAGCGGGGAGCTGCCGCAGCTGAGATCTAGCAAGAGGAGTTGGTGGGGGAAAGGAGATGGGTAGGGAATAAAGCCATCAGGATGGAGCCATGGCGGGGGGGAGGCAGAGAGGCTCCTAAAGCACTGGGGGTGGGGGTGCAGGCAGTGAGCTGCTATATAATTTCTGTAGATTCAGTCCATCAGCATTTCCGCTTCTGCAATTCCCTGACAGTGTCTCTAACTGCTCCACTAAGCTTCCGTGGATTCAGAGAGCTAGCGTCAGGTTTCTCTTGCTTCAGGAAGCTGGAGTGTGTCGTCCACCCCTTCCTAGCCCTCTGCTTCCCACCCTCCGTCACCTTGCCAGGCTCGCAGAACTCTCCATGGATTCATTCCACTCCGCTGCTCTGCATTTACATCCCCCTTGCTCGGCTCCTCCCATCCTGGCCTCTGTGCCCCATCTCCTGCAGCTCTGCACACTTGGGGAATCGTCCCTTGTTTGTGCTGCCCTGCGTAGCTGGTGCTTTCCTCCCTCTACTCCTCCAGTCCTCTGAGCCACCAAATAGTTTCCGCTCCATGTTCTGCTTCTAAACACTCCTTTGTTCTCTAGTTTGTTGCTCCCTGCAAAGGCCTTCATGCTGCCGTGTGAAAGCTGCACGTTGTACACCTCTACCCCGATATAACGTGACCCGATATAACACGGTAAAGCAGCGCTCCGGGGGGGGCGGAGCTGCGCCCTCTGGCGGATCAAAGCAAGTTTGATATAACGCGGTTTCACCTATAACGTGGTAAGATTTTTTTTTGGCTCCCGAGGACAGCGTTATATTGGGGTAGAGGTGTATATTGGAGAATACTCGTTCCCTGCAGTTGTCCTGAGAAGCTCCTGCATGTCCCTCCTTGCTGGACGATTTAAAAGCTGACGTTTGTTCTCCTGTATAGTAACTTATGGCAAAACCTGAATGCCAAGGCTGGAGGAGTTGGGTCTGACTGCTCCAACCTGCCGGTAGTGCAAGAGTTGGTCAGCATGCATATTAAATGATACATACTTCTAATGATCAAGGGCTGCATATACCTAAGCAACTGCATGATCATATTGCCGTAACCTCATCACGTCCCTTCCTTACTGTGTCTGCTCCAGCCAGCATGTCCGATGTCAGTTCAGGTCAAGTACAGCTCATCTGGCTGTTCTCAAAGCCTCCTCGCATATTTTTGGGCTCTGTAGAAATAAATAATGCGTGTGGCAATGATGTCATGCAGCGCAGGATTTTCCCTGCTGGATCAGATCCATAACCCACTCAGCTTGGGGTGCTGCCTCCAGTGCTGGCCTCTCCTGATGCTTCAGAGGAAGGGGAAAACACATGTATGTGCCTGGTCTGTTGTGCAATGTTGTACAGAGAGGGTGGGAACCCTTCCTGACCCCTACAGCAACGTTTATGCCCAGAAGCATGAGACTTGATTTACTCTCCTCTTAGCATGCGGCCTGCTTCGGGGAGGGTTCTGTCAGCAAAACCAAAAAGCCAGGTCCCAGAAGGGGTTGAGGCCATTGGTAATAAAGCTCCCTAGAGGGCTGTTATCTCGGCTGAAGGAAGCCCAGACAATCCTTAGTGTCTGTTTTAATTTTGATTCATATAATCCTGTTATCCCTTTGACTAAGCACGTTTTGAGAGATTGATGTGCTTGCTGGGGCAAAAGGGCTGCGAGTTACAAAAGTCTGTTCCTTTTTATTTATCTCCCGTTCCCCACGTGTATGTGGTGGAAATGGCCAGGCTTTGGAGAGCTCCAGATTCTGGGTGAGAAGGGTCTGTCAGGCTTGCAAATGTCTGCTCTCACACTTGCTCAAGGCACCTGGATTTCTTTAATTGGTAAATAAAATGTTGGTTTTTATCAAGATGTGAGCGTGGATGGGTAGACTTTTTTTATTTAATGCTGGAACTTGGTAAATATTTGTGCCAGTTCTGCAGATCCCATCTAGACATGCCTTAGCCTTGGTGAAAATCACCTGAATTTTGCTACAGTTCAGATCAGGTCAGAACTGTAATGTTGCATATGATAAAAATAGCGTAAAATATTAAGAAGCCCTGCAGAATGAGCGTCCCACTCTGGGCTGCTAGAATCCTGCCCCGCTTCGCCACCAGTCTTCCTAGTGTTCAGTTTGTTTGCTTTGGTCATCCCTGGAAGCCCCAGCCCAGAAGAGAGCCCCAATGTGTTACCACTGTACAGACATGTAAGAGACAGTCCTGCCTCACTCTGGCTGGTTCCATGCCCCCACCTCCCCACAAGTAAGCTCATCTCAATTACTGATATCTTCATATGAGTGCTCTGCCTGTATTGATACCCTGGTACCTAAGGGCTTCATTCCAGACGCCAGACCCCATGTGCTAGGCACTGTACGTGCAGAGAGAGGAATGGCACAGGGGCCTGTAGAATCTTGGCTGCTGGCTTGAATTTGCTCTGTCTTGCCTGCTGAGAGACTCGAATGTTGCCAGAGCCTGATGCTCTTCCAGGAGATTGGAGCAAAGCGTTCTTCCCCACGCTTGCCTTGCTGTGGGTGAGAAGTCTGGTGTCCGGCATTAATAGGAGAAGGGGCCAGTCCCCAAGGGGGCAGCATTTATGCAGGGTCATGGCTGACCCTGGCATTGTCATGCTTTTAAAGTGCCAGGGCTCTCTGTGTATGCTGACACACGGGCTGGCTGAGTTCCAGTCCTGGAGAACCAATAGCGCAGCCAAATCCTCAGGGCTCTCAGGTAGGAACATTCAACAGCAGGGCCACCTACTACCTCCTCTTTAACTCAGCATCATGTTCCCTATGGCAGCCAGAGTTTACTGGGGCTTCTCAAAGCCTTTGGGGGATTGTATTCTGCTTAGTGGCTGGACTGTGCTGCTGAGCACCTACAGGCTGAAGTGCCTGGGCTGAGGAAGGCCAACACTGGTTTTGGCAATGCTGGTGAGGTGGGTGCCTGGTGGGTTCACATGCGTGCTGGGACCTGCAGGCTGCTGGCCTTGCACCTGGGGGTTGGATGCACCTGAGATGGATCTTGGACTCTGCTTGTGCACAACCAATATTCTTCTCTGTATCTTCCTTCTCATCTCTAGGTGATGCAAGTGCTAAACGCAGATGCCATTGTGGTTAAGCTGAACTCTGGAGACTACAAAACCATTCATCTGTCCAGCATCCGACCACCTAGACTGGAAGGAGAAGGCACCCAGGTAAGGTTCCTTTGGTCCTGTGCCCTGTTTGCAGGTGAGGTGACTTAGTTCAAGTTTAAAATAGGACTGAGGCTTGGGGAGGGGATGAATCCCTGAACAGCAGGATGGCTTCTGAGTTCCTCCTGGCACAGTGCAAAGCCTCTGGCAGCTCCTGGCACCTCCATTCTGAGAGGGTGTTGCCGTTCTGACTGCTAGTGTGTGTGTGTGTGTGTGTGTGTGGATGCTGTACAGAAGACATGACTCTTATCTAAAGCAGGTAGTCTCCTGAGCTCCTGATGCAGAACCCACACAGGAAGGGGTTCCAGCATGCCATACTCACTTGCTCTGGGGTAAGGTTTTCCATCACATTCAGCGTAAGGCTCAGCTCAGCTTCGTCCTCTTTCTCATGGAGAAGGATCTCTGCCTAGAGGGTAAAGCGAGGGGGCTTTCTGCATGACGGTGGGTGAGTCAATTGCCCCTTGCTGCCTGTGTCTGTCGACCCTGCGCCCATACAGGGGATCTGTCTACCTCACAGGGAGTCAGTGTGGTTTGTGAAGTGCTTTGAGACTCTGGGATGGTAGGTGCTACAGAATTGCCAAGTGTTACTTGAATGGTGTTAAAGGATTAGCCCAGGGTATGGTCACTGTTAACAGGAAGCAGCCTGGAGCTCTCCTCGTGTTGAGAGAAACATACTCCTGGTGTTGATATAAGCAGATGTGTGCACAGTTCCAATGGACCCTGCTGTTCCAAAGTTCCTAGCTCCTTGTATGGCTTGTCTATAGGGGTTCTATGCAAGTGATGGGTGCACCCAGAGAATCCTAATCAGTTCAGCGACCAGTCTTTATTCCACTGCTGTTTCTAATATTTCTTAATTAAAAGATGAGAAATCCAAGAAACATTACAGAGGGAATGAGTGAGAACATGTTAAATCCTCCTGGTTTTTCCTCCTTCCTTCCTCTTGCTCAGCAGGGCTATGGCAACAGAGTTCCTTCAACTGGGAGGGAGGCGGGGATGGGATTATTGCTTAACTGGGGGGAAATGATCATGTCTGAAGAACAGCTGGTTGAAGCTGAACCCGAGCAAAACAGAGGTGATGCTGGGGGGTAGAGGAAAGTATTTGGAAGAGTTGGTGGCCATGGTGCAGTCTCCTTTGATTGAAGGGTCACACCCCCACTTGGTCAATTCAGTCTGTAGTCTAGGAGTTCTTTTGGACTCCTTGCTGATGCTGAGCTCTCACATCGCAGCAGCTGCAAGTGATACTTGCTACCCTCTCTGGTTGGCTGGGAGTCCCCATGCCATCCTTGTGGACGAAGACCTGGCTCAGTTGTTCGTGCCTGTCACCTCTCAGTTGGACTACAGCAAGGCATGAAACCTTCCACACGTAGGAAACTCCAACTAGTAGTGACTCAGCAACATATGCTACCACAAATGTACCACACCTGTCCTATGCTCGCTATGCTGGCTTGCCACTGAACTTCAAATCAAGTGCAAGGTCTTGGTCGTTACCTTCCAAATGCTCCATGGTCTGAGCCCAGGATACCGAAAAAGAGGTTGACCTGTGGTTCTCTAGCCCAGTGGAATGCTCTGTAATACGAGTAAAGCTCGTCTGTGTGGGAGACAGAACCTTCCATGGGGTGGTCTGAGACTGAGGGGAAATTCCCCAGGAGCTAAAGACCATCACAAACTTCACTACCTTCCAATGCAAGGGCAAAGCCCATTTCTTAGAGAAACAGCAACAGGTGCGCTTGTTTCAAAAACCAAAACAAACTACCAAAGCAGACACTCCACTGCACATGGTTCTGCCCTTGGGGAGAGGATTAGAGAACAAACCCTGCGTGACAGATGTGTAGCGGTGTGGCTTAATGCACCACTGAAAGGAGCTCAGATACTAGTGATGAGAGCAGTCTAAAACAGATATCAACGAGAATAGGACAAGTGTCCCCACTGAGACAATCCCATTTCAGTGCAATTCCTGTGCAGCCTCTTCTCTGCTTTAGTATGTTCTTTGTGATCGTCTCTCCAGTAAAAGGGTTACAGCACCCACAGCCATACTTAAATTTGATTTTAGCACTGCAGAAGGCAGCATGTGAAGTGCCGCAGAGATGGAGCTCTGTGTAAGCATTACGCTTAAGAGCAGTGCTGTAGCTAGGGCTGGCAAAGTGCTCAGTGCCTGAAAGCAAGGTCTTGGAGTGCCCCATAATACCCCTTGGGCTGGAGTGTCTTATTGTTCCCAGCCCAATGGTTTTGAGAATTCCACGAGGGCCCCAGGTTAGTGACAGGCTTTTTGAGACCTCGGGCGGATTTCAGACTCTCTTGTTCTCTGGCTCGTTTGACTTAAAACATCAGACTCATGTGGACTGGTTAATTAGAGCATGGTGTCGACCTCTGATTTAAAAATCCTGATGCTAAGGTCTTTGGAAGATATTACTGTGCACGCCCAGTCCAGTTCCACTCATTTGAACCGATCTCCATTTGAAGCCTCTTGTAAGTAAGCATGAACTGTATCTAGAACACTGTGCACTGAACCGTAGCACTTAATATTAATGTGAAGGCATTGAAATTCACACAAACAGCTGTGCGCTCCTCAGAGCTTGCTGCTTAACCCATGCTGTTTCAAGGCACTGGAGTAGGTTCTGATCCTCTCTGGTGCAGACTCTATCTGACTGTTCCCCGTCTGTAAAATGTAAGGGCTGTGGTGATGAGGGCCTTAGATTCTGCCCTGTTTCCCCCTTGTTGCATCTTGTCTGTACGTTCCTGGGAGCAGGGATCATGTCTTTTATATTCTAGTAGCTCCCAAGGGCCTCACAGTAAACTCTAAATGCCAAATGCATTTAGTGCTTGTAGCTGAATATGGTCACCTGTTCACATGGCTGTTGTGATTCTCTAGCGACGAGCCCACATAGTAGGAGTTTATTCCCTAGTATAATGCTGCATTAAGGTTAAGACTTCACATGCTTGAAAGTTAAGAAATTGTTTTCCTGTAGCAGCCTCTGCTCTGCATACAGTCCCTGATCAGTGTGATGAACAGTCACTGTGTTGTGAGGTGCAATTAGGGGAGTCATACCTGACCTCGTCTTTTATATTTTTATTCATATATATATATATATAATATGAATAAAAAAAGGCAATAACATCCAAAATCCTACGTGTGTTTAGCGGGTGGAGTCGGGGTTGCTGTGGGAACCAGCACTTGGAAATTCCTGACTTCTGCAATGTTGCATTAATTTGTATGCATGGAATCGTGAATAACTTCCAAGATTAGATGGTCCCTCCTGCTGTTTCCTTTGCGCCCTGGTGAATTGAGCACCCCATCCACATTGCAGGAGGGAAATGTGGCCAGGTTAGAGGGCATGGAGTGCCAGGAGCTGACTGGTAGGGGGAGCTCACTTTTCATAGATCACACAGCCAGTGTGTCTGACCTGCTGTGTAACACGGGCCATAGAACTTCTTCACGATAATTCCAAGAGCAGATCTTTCAGAAGCTTCCAACCTTGATTTAAAAATTGTCAGTGATGAAGAATTCACCATGACCCTTGACAATGGCCTTGCTTGTTGACCTGTCCCAGGGTAGCAGTGGTGACAGGTGGCATCATGACAGCTCCAGTGCCCTGCAGACCTGTCCTGTGAGGGAGCTCCCCAGCTGAGCTTGGGTCATCACGCTGCCCCTGCCTTGCTGAGCAAGAATGTGTAGTGTCCTTGTTAAATAGCCTGCTTTCCCCTCAGTGTCCCGGAAGACAAGCAGAACGGTTACATCCTGGCAGTGCTGCCAGCTCTAGGCTTCGCCTTTGTATGTATTTGAAAATTATATTTCCTCACTTAAAGTACCATGTCCTCCAGAGCGCAGGGGTTAATGTCTTTCCACTCTTCTGGGACACTGTCCTCACCTCCTTCATCTCTACTTGGTCTGCAGATGATTGAAGTTTACTGCTGAGGTGACCTGCTAAGCATATCCCTTGCAACCCTGAAATCAAGGTCCATGATCAAAAGGAGGATTCTCTCCCCACCGTCAGGGCTCAGATTGTGTTGTGTCCTAACGCTCAGGCAGCGTTATGCTGCCACTTCCCTTCAAAATGCTTCGGCGTGTTTTTTGTTTAGCCTCAGGCTGGAGTTGGCAATTGGCTGTGTGTTTGGGAAATGCAGTGTCCTACACTATGGCACACGTGTGCTGACCTCTGGAGCACTGGCCTTGATGCAGGGGTTTGGGGCCAGAGGTGCGTGCTGCTTTGAGATGGGAGACTCCATTTGCAACAAGGACAAGGGCTAACAAGATCCCAAGGTTGCATCTGTGTACTGTGTGTATGGTTAAAAACATGCCACAAGAACCGGAAACAGCCTCCTGCTCTCACCCCATGTGCTGGTCCTTTCCTGGCTTCTGACAGCAGTGCGGTAGTGATCAGTCCCTACCGTATGGCTTCATACATTGTACCACTGCAGAGTAGACAGTGGGATTCTGAGAAGTCCACATGAGCAAACACCTGTTTTGACGCTTGTACCCTAATGATCACTGCATCCAGGTGTGTAAAACAACAAACTTCCTGGCTCTGAATCGCCATCTAGCCAGGACACTGCTGAGTCCCCCACGTGTCCGTCTGATTTGCTTTCCCACAATTGACATTCTTTACCTGCAGCCAAGTAGCCCTTGAACTTCAATCTGTGCCCATCTGCTTGTGCCTACTGCTTCCTACCTCTGCCGCCGCCTGGACTGCTGAGAGCAGGTAGCCTGTATTTGGGGCTCCTCCCTTCCTATTAGGTCCCTCTGTAAAACTCCCTGCAAGGCCCGCAGGGGCTAACCCATGTCATAAAGGGCTGTTACCTGCCTCATCCTCTGGGTCACCAGGCCCGTGTCGTTGTTTAGATGGCACGCTGCTCAGGCAGAGGTTCCCAAACTCTTTGCTGGCATGACCCCATTTGAATGAAGTATTGCTTGCTGGCACCCTAGGCAGCATGGAGGGTTTGAAGAGCAAACTGGTGTCCTCGCATGCACTCTGCGTGTGAGGTCATGCTGCATGGAGGGCACCATTTCCTCCACAGTATGACCTGGTATGGGGAGGGTGAGGTCACGCTGGGTGGAGGATGCTATTTGCTGGAGCAGAATGGCGCCCGCCATGCATTCTGGCACCTCACACACCATACGTGCAAGGTCAAGGTGTGCGGAGCAAAGGGACGTGCTCCGCACGTGAGGGATCACGCCCCACCACACGGGAACTGCTGTGCTAAGGGCTGGGGCTCAGTCTGTGGTGTGCCATAGTGAGCAGTGCTTCAGCCTGCTCAGTAAATAGCAGTTTTTCAGAAAACTCCTAGTTCTTGGTGTAAGCTGCAGGTCACACTGTTTGCCAGAAGCTGGGAATGGGCAACAGGGAATGGATCACTTGATTCCCTGCTCTGTTCATTCCCTCTGGGGCACCTGCCATTGGCCACTGTGGGAAGACAGGACACTGGGCTAGATGGACCTCTGGTCTGACCCAGTGTGGCCGCTCTTATGTTCTTGTCATCTAGCTCCTGTTGGAAGGCCTAGAGCCATTTGTGGCTCAACTGGATCATTTGTTAATAGACTGTAGGCTCTTCGGCGCAGAACCCATTGTTCTCTGTGCATAGTGCTCGCAGGACAAGGGGGCCTCCGTGCAGCTGATGGGTTTGGGGAGTCTCCTGTAATAGAAGTAAATGAAATCGATCCAGCTTTTTCAAATCACTGATCCTGAAGCTGTGGCCTCTGAGCTTCAGCTCCGTGCCGGGCAAGCCAGCACATTCAGTTACTAGCCGGGAGCAGGAGGTGAGAATGAGTGAATGCTGGAGCAGCTTGCTCTCTTGGGAATGTCACTGGGAGCCTCATGCCTACAGAGATGAATCATTTCCAATAACTCTGAGCCTGGGCTGCAGAGTTCTGATTGTGGTCGCTGCATTTAAAGACTCGGCCATTTCAAAGGGGGATGGGGGGTGAGGGGGAGGGGGAGCCTCTGAGATAACTTTGATTCTCCTCTGCCTTGCAGTGCTGGCTCCTGCTGTTGGCAGGGGCAGGCTAGATGTAGAGCCTACTGGAGAGTGACAGTCATAGCAATTAGAGGGGAAATACCTGTCTGGCCCCTGCATCCATCCCCGTGGGCTGGGAAAGTTCTCCATGGTGCCTTCTACAAGGCTTCAATCTGATAGTTTTAAGTGCCTTGAGCAGTGGGGCTTTAGCGCTTATCCCTGGAGACCCTCCACAGCCTCCTGCATCTTGCTGTAAGGGAAACTTCCTGGGTATTTCATCCTGCAACTCCTGGCGGTGCTGATTTGGGTGTCTGTTCCCTCCCGCTACAGGGTGGGCTGTTACCACTTTACTCCCTCAGCCATCACTCTGCTAAGGTCAGTGCCAGGTCTACCTGCGCTCCCTGTTTCTATTAAATCCCTCCAGCTTTGGCCATCTCCACTGCTATTCTCTCAACTCCCCTTTGCCTGCCTCTTGCTGCTGTTTTGAACTGGCTGCTGGCTTAGGAACCAAGAGCTCCTGCCAGAGCTTTGGGAGCCAGTATTCTCCCTGCCCTGTGAGGAGTTTCTGCACGTGCAGCTGCAATTGCATGGGCTTCTAGGCCCTATCTGTCAGCTTAACCTCTAATTTGCAGCAGCCATCAGGTGACTGCTCAGCAAGTGTCCCTCAGGTCTGTGCTTTGGGTTCGTTCTGCCCCGGCTGCAGTAGCTCGCATTTGCACAGGTTGAATCTTATTTATTTCCTGCACACTTTTTTTCTGACTTCTCTAGCCTCAGTGGTGCTTGCATGGCTGCCTAATTACCTGTGAATGTAATTAATGGGGTGTTTACCCCCTCCTTCCAGGTCGTTAACATTAAATAAGGTGGGACCTCAGCCAGGTCCTTGTGGTCCCCTTCTGGCCACCTACTCTAATTGGCTGTTGCCCTTTATCGTTACATGTTCAGTCCTCTAGTGATGGTCAGTATGCAGCCATGTGACCAGCCCTCAGAAATGTCATCGTAAGATAATGCTGTAGCAGTTGCTGTGCTAGAATCCAGACATTAAATCCTCCCTGGTGATGGGCACAGTAGAAGAACCTGAATGGAGTTCAGTAATTCTCCCCAAACAGTGTCAGGTTTCTCTCAAGCGCTCTCAGAGGGTGCTCTACGCTGGACAGAACACGTGGTCCCTGCCTGCAGGAGTCTGCAACATAAACTGGCAACACGTGGCCCAGGTGTGGCTGCTAACGACCATCTAGTCTATGGGATGACAACAACTTCCAGTGATGGAGTTAGTGTTTTCTGGCAGGATGTTACTGCACCTGCCCTGCCATGAGTTTGCCAGGTGAGGACTCTGACTTCATTTCAGTTTTAAAAAGTTAATGGTTTGTTCTTGCTTTCCAGACTGGGGAAGATTTCAAAGCCACTTACCGTAACTGGCATCCCCAGTATTTATGTGCTGGGCTGGGCTGTGTTGGATGCTACACACTTCCTCTGTCTCCCCATCTCCACTTGGCTGTCAGTCTTAGCGACTGGCCCCTGCAGTGATGCAGCCTGTTGACCAGAATGCCCTGTCCCCTCCAAGCAGAGCTTTGGCACCTCTTCCATATCTCCCTTGGCAGCAAATGCAAGACACTGGATTTTGGCTCGGAGCAGAGCAGGGCCTAGAGGCTACTGGCTTGCATTACCTCTGGAGTGGGCTGGAACTACAGGATGGCTCGCACGCTTGGGCAGTAGGTTTCTGTTGTGGAAGCTCCTATAACGTGCTGCCCAAGTGTACGAAGATTCTGCTCTGCGGAGCTTATTTTGTTGCTTCCATTGTGGGACCGATTTCCCAGTCTGGATCTGGGTTCGATTTACAGACCAGCACATGCAGTCCCTGAACCAAAGGGCTTAATCTTAAAGACCAAAATCAGAGGAAGGGTAGGGAATACTAGCTACAAGCAAAGTGCTCAGGACAGGTGGGAAGGGTCTGGTTAAGGCTAAATTTATTGGGTTGGTGACTGGTTATTCCAAAGGGCTCATCCTGTCTGGGCCACAACAGCACTCTTACAGTCCATGCTTCCTCTTGGTAGCTCCCTTGAGTGGTCCAGTCTTGGCAACCAGGGTGCTGCTCCCTTCCTTCATTCTGCAGAGTTCAGCCTGTGCTGCTGTGCCCATGCACACAAGTTGAAAGGCTCCCTGAAGTGGCTCTGGGCATGCACAGAGCTAGTGCCATCTGGGTGGACGTTGGACTGAGTGCTCCGATGCTTGAAAAGCCCGTTCAGCAAAATGCAGGCAACCTTGCTCGACGAACCCTTCAGCAGCATCAATTCTAACAGCTTTTCTGGCTTCTTGTTGTTGTTGTTTGAGCTCCATAAAACAGAGTAGGTGGTGAACAGTTAGTAGAGCTGTGCTGGGGAGCGAGATCTCCATCCAACAGAATGCAGATTGGTCCCTAGGCACCTGATACAGTAGATGGAAACTGACAAACTGAAAATTCTGTGTAATAAAATCCTACAGCTTTTCATCTTCTGCCTTCATCACCCAGTGCGAAATGAATTCTGAGTGCAGGAGCTGATATCTCTATCGCTTGTCTGGCGAGGAACATAATATATTCAGATGAAACTGCACCCTCCCCACTGCCCGTATGCTTGGTCTGCAGGTGCAGCTCTGACGCCACGGCGCACAGTGACAGTGACGAGCCCTGGTAGGGCAGCTGTCTCCCTGGTGAGATGAGCTCTCCTCTGAGGCAAGTGTTATGAATAAACTCACCACCGCACTCCTCATTTTCACATCCCGTTGTCACGGACTCACAGATTGTGGCCCTGTGCGGTCCGTGGGGGGTGCCCCTTTCAGTGCGACAGCCCTTCTCGGGGGTCCACTCTCTCTCGGGGTCAGGCCCCTCCACCTCCTGGAGCCGCACCTCTCTGAGCCTTAGCACGTCTGTCTCTGCTGTGGGCCTCTCAGGGAGTCCCCTCGCTGTGGACCCCCCGGGCCTCCTCACCCCCGAAGGGGTTGATGCCCCCTGCTCTCAAGCCCGGAGCGACTCAGCCAGCATAAAACAGGAGGGTTTATTGAGAGTTGAACACAGCACAGGAACCTCTCAGGGCCTCAGGCCTGGCCTCTCTCAGCACAGCACATCCCAGTCCCCCTGCAGCCAGGGGGGCTCTGCCTGCTTCCAGCCCCGAGCCCCACTGCTTTCCAGCTGGGCCTCCAATATCCCCGCCCCAAGCCCCGCCTCTGTCCATTGTCTTCTCTCCAGGTAAACAGGGTCGTAAACAGGAAGGCCTGGGTCTCCTCTCCTCTCAGCTCTCCTCTGGCTGGAACCTGCTGGTCAGGTCACCAGGGTCCTCTCTCTGCAGCCCATTGTCCTCCCACTGACCAGAACCGGCTGTGTCTCCTGAGCCGGGTCACCAGTCGCTGGGGTCTCCATCCTCCAGGCCATCGGCCGGGTTTCCAAGTCCCTCTCCGATCCTCTGTAACAACAAACTCCCTTTCCCCTCACCTCGTTAAACCAGTAACACGCGGGGACACTGAGTCCCACCCCCTGTGCATGCAAACCACTGGAAAACACAGAACCCCAAGAAAACCTCCCTCCAATCGTGCTTGGAGAGTCCGCTAGAAAGAGCATGTCCATGATCCAGTAGCTGCAGGCTGTCTAGGATCATGGCCTCTAGATGTCGACCTCTCGTGCCCCCTATTTGCATACACGTGGTGGTTGTTGCTAGTATATTTTTCCTCTTGCAACCAGGGAAGAATCTGACATCTTGGGATTGATGCCACTTCATTAGCTACAGTATAACTATTACGATTTATTATTGTAGGGTCTCTCCCTGCAGTTTGCTCTTACAAATATCTAGAGGTGAGAAAATACCAGGAATTCTGTGTTTTTGTTGTGTGCGCCTGCTATGCTGATAAACCCCAGACAGCCTTCCCATACGACCACCAGCTTTCTCAAAAAGCCCTGAGTTCGTGGCAGACCTGGGTGGCTAACCAATAAAAGCCCTGATGGACCAAGCCTGGGGGGAATTCTATAACAGCACCCCCTTTCCTTTAATGCGAAAGGAGCTCATGCCTCTGCTGATCCCAGCTGCAATGATATCACATGGGGATAGCAAAGTCCCAAAGCATTTAGGGGTTTATAGGTTAAAATTGACAGATCATACTCTACCTGGAAACAGCCAGGCAGTCAGGGCCTCTCAGAGCCACCTGTTTTAAGCCTTTTGTATGTGGAAGTGTGGGGTCAGCGGACCCATTCATGTATTGAAAAATGTAATGAGCTGACCTTTGTACATCAGTTGGAATGTTTAGGGACCGTCCCATCCTTGAACATGCTTAGGCACGTTCCTATGTCGGTGGGGCCATAGTATGGCCAGGATTTTAGCAGCACGACAGAGCTTGAACCTGTAATTCTCCAGGGGTGGTGGTGGTGATGGAGGCAAGAGCTCTGTTTATGCTACGCCTTATGTTTCCACCCTCCACTGGTAGTGAACTGAGCCCTAAATTTGCCATGCATGAGGCAGAGCCTTAGGGCTTGGACATTGACTTTCGATTCTGAGTTGTTTCCCGCTGACGCACATGAGCACTTAATGCTGCATAATGAGATGGCTGGATCTAGTTAATAGACATCTTGGTGGGAGGGGGAAGCTCCAGAAGAGCTCCCTGTAAGTGGCTATTCTGGGTCAATGTGTATTGTCCCACTGACTTAATTTTCTTCCTCTTGACCTCGCCAAAGTATTGGGGTGGTGGGGGGTTGAGGGGCAGGTGCGCTGGGGTATAGATTTGATAGTCATGCCGCATAAAATAATTTTGTTGTATCCCTGCCTACACGTGCTTCCAGTCTAGGGAGCTGGGATTCCTTTTTTAGGTTTCTTTTAACCAAACCCTGCTTATCTCACTGCCATGTTGAGTGGAAACTTGATTTTAATTCAACTTTTTTATCAGATCCTCATTCCCTTGGACAGCTAAATTATAGCATCTCATTAACAGTTTTATGTTCTAGAAAGTGACATTTGCACAATTGATGCAATGGCAATACAAATCCTGCTCCGATCCCACAATTTATCTAAATTGTTATCTTAATTGGTAATGCTTTGGGGAGGGGGGGAGCCAAACACATGGCCCCAGATGTAAAGAGGAAAAACTGAGGTGGGGGTGGGAGGCATCCATTGCCTTTATTTGAAAGTAGGATATTTTCTTCTCTCGCTAATGCAGGGAACTTGATCTGGACAGAGCAGCAGGAGTAAATAACATTGGGTTTGTGGATTATTGGCTGGCATGGTGGCTCGTCTCTTATATATGACGTGGACTGGTCAGCTCACCTGCCAAGGTCTGTAAAGATGACTGTTTGAGGTGCTGTGAAATAGGGGATTAAAGACTCCAAGGTTGTTCCTGCCTCTGCCACTGACTTGCTATGTGACCTTGGGCAAGTCTCTTAAATGGTCAGCTTCTCCATCTGCAAAACAAGGATAATATTGAGGCTTGATTGTACGTAAACGGAGTGATCAGTGCTAAGGCAGTGCCATATGTTGGCAGCTACTTCACAAAACACATCTTACCACCCTCTAGCTGAGCAGGATATATCCTGCTCCAAGAAGGGAACAAGGAGATCCCAAGGTTGATTGAGGGGCGGCTGCATTAAGATAATGCATAGTGAAGTTCTGCTAGACTTCCCCATCTCACATGATGCATGGTGGCAGACATGCAGCCCCAAAGGTGCTGGTATTTAGTCCTGACAAGGGTTTTGTCTAATTCCTCATCTGTCCCATCATTCAGCGTAGAATGACCTTTGTGTCCTGCTTTTGGCTTTTCTCAGCTCCCTACTTTTTGCTGCTTAGCTGCTGAAAGGCAAACAGTAAAAGGCAGCAGCATTTGGGGGAAAGGTGAGTTTCTCCTGAACAGCACAGGGGTGGGTGGGCACTGAAATATTTCACTCTTCTGTTTGCATGTGGTTTTATCTACTTTATTCTGCTTCCCTGTGGTTCTACAAAATAATTCGTTTCTCTCTGCCATTTTTTATAGTTTCAGCCCATAGTCTCTGCCACACTTGAGCAAATTTTAGAAAGAGTAATATTTTACCCAAACCCCATTAAACTGCGGTACTTCCTCTCTGTTCCCTTTGCTGTCACTTGGTGATTATGAAGATATTTATGTGCAACTAGAAGCTCTTTTTATATATATTATAAATAATATATATGCATCTTTCCTGCTGGCTTCCTTCAGCAGTGTCACAATGCAGCATGGACTCCACCCCCATGGTAATACCTGGCAGAAAATCTTTAACGGCAGGTTAGCATTATCCTTGCTTTACAGATGGGGAACTGGAAGCACAGAGTGGGCAGGTGACTCACCTGGGACCATGCACAATCCGTGCTGCGGCTAGAACCCAGAGTTCTGTTCCACCCAGCTGTGCTGAGTTACTAGACTACTTTGGACCAGAAAGTGTCTGGGCAGTGCTAGCCTGCTGCATCTATCTGCAGTGAATCCACTGGGAACTCTCATGCCATTTAACACGCATGGTAAAATTAGGTCCCATTTCAAATGCCATGTAACTTCATAGGTTAGCATCTTACAGCTATTGAGGCTGCTTACTAGAGGACTTGAAAAGTTGGTCACTAACCAGCTGGCTGGGATAGCTAACCCCCTTCCATGTCTCCTGAAATGTTCAGAGTTTGCAGATTTATCCTCCTCTTAGGTTTTAAAAATAGCTATTCAGATAGGATCAGATCACACCCGGCTTTAACAATTACAAGGCATTTACCTCAGGAAACAGGCTTTTCTTATTGTGAACTGTCATATCATAGGACTTGTTACTGTAAATAAGGTCTTGTTAACAGCATCTGAGGATCAGTTCTTTAAAACATGCAATCATTAGGCAGCACAGCAGCCACTTGACAGTGCCCTTATTCCATTTAACAAGTGGGGAAGCTTCATCCCTTTTGGTGTCTTAAGCATCTGGGTCACAAGAATCAGTTCAGAACTAGTCCTGGGACAGTGACCATTTAAAATTCTCCCTTTTGCTGGATTTTATTTATCTGTCTCAGACTATTTCCAAAAAAATGATTGCATTTAATTCTCAGGCCTCTTCCAAATTAACATGAGAACTCCCTTGTTCTCTCTAGATAATCCGGTTTGTGGTGCTTTTCCTGAATCTGCCCTGACCCTAACCGGGGCTTGTAGTAGCCTGAAACCTTAATGCAAAGCCTGGTTCTTTCACAGAAGATTGTTTCCCAGAACAATAAGGGCTCAAGATTCAGGTATGCTGTTCTGAGGTGGTGGTGACTTGCAAGTGAAGTGGTTGGTTTGCTTTACAAAACCCTCAGGAGTTGTTGAGATGACAGTAAAAGTAATCGTGGCTGAGTCAGATGGCAAGTAGAATCTGGGACTGACTTGGTACATTTAAATGTTAATGGTTCCTCTGGCCAGTTAGGCTATGGCTATACTTGCACTTCAAAGCACTACCGCGGCAGCGCTTTGAAGCGCTAAGTGTAGTCAAAGCGCCAGCGCTGGGAGAGAGCTCTCCCAGCGCTGTCCGTACTCCACCTCCCTGTGGGGAATAACGGACAGCGCTGGGAGCCGCGCTCCCAGCGCTGGGGCTTTGACCACACTGGCGCTTTGCAGCGCTGGAGAGGGTGTGTTTTCACACCCTGCTGCAGCGCTGCAAATTTGCAAGTGTAGCCATGGCCTTAGTTTAGGCCTCTGTCTCCAGTTGGTTGCTAATGGCAGCATTTAGTGCCTCTCAAAGCATCTCTTAGGTGGCCTCAGGGATTCCTAGCCTTAGGGCATGTCTACATGACAAACTTAAGCCCACCTACATTAGGTCGATTTAGAGCCACTGTGGTGGTTCATGTCCACACTACCTTCCTTCTGTCAGTGTGCATCCTCACCAGGAGCGCTTCCACCAGCTTAAGAGAGGGGTAGGGCGTGGGCTGAGAGCCTGGGCTCTCAGTTCCATGTAGTTCCACACTCCGTGCTGGGAGCCTGTCTGCCTCCTCTCCTGCCCTGCTCCCCGCCAGAAGCATGGCAGCTGCCAAGGCTCCTGGGGGAAGTCTGGTGCCTGAGCACCCCTCTCCGCCGCTGATGATAGCCTGAGCTGTGAGCGGCTTTGATAGCCAAGAGCCAATGTAAGTAACTCGCAGTGTAGTTTGGGCGATACACTGACATAACTCCACCTCCACGGGAGGTGTAGGGCTTATGTCGGTGTAGCAGGGCACTGACATTGGCAGGGGCAAGGCTGTAGTTTGTATGCTGACATAATCAGGTCGACAGAAGTGCCTTATTTCAACCTAACTCTGTAGTGTAGACCAGGCCTTAGCTTTGTCTCCCCTCTCCTGTTAGATCTGCACTGAGCCTAAGCTAGTCCTCCCACGATGCTGCTCTGTACTCTCACCTCCTCACTGCTAACATCTTCTCGTGCACCTTCGCTTTGCACACATCCCTGTAACCAGCTCCCAGAATGCCTCGCACTGCCCTTGTATCTCCGTGTGCAGTTGGTGTGTGGCTGGCTTCTCAAGTTTCTGGCAGCCTGGGAATTCCATGGAGCTCTTCTCTGAAAAACTGGCAGGCCTGAAAGCTCCAAGGGCTCCTTTACCTTCATCTTCCCCGGGGGAGCTAGCTCGCTCTGGAGCGCAAATGGGCTGTTGAAGGTCCCCCACCTGGATGTGGCCCCCAGTTCCCCAGCATGTTCCCTTCCCTCTAGCCACAGCCAGACTATTTACACGCTCAGTAACAATTCATTGCAGCCAACTGGATTCCTTTGCCTGTGGCTTAGAGCTTTCCAGCTTGGCTTTGATGCTGCATTTTATCTCGATCCCTTTTACTACCCCCTCCTGTCTCTCTTTAAAGGGGCAATGGTAGTTTTGTTCACTTTCTTATATATGAAATAAATTCCTGTATTGGGTCCAGCCGAGGCTATCTGAGGCAGAGCTGTGAGTGTGCTGTTTGAAAGGATGTTCATGGCTATGTAAGTAAAGGAAGTGCTTGGATCTGACAGACTGAGGCTCGTTAGTTTGTTCCCTAGAAATCCAGCCTTCTGAGTTGAGGACCGTCCTCAAGGCTGAGTTTTTAATACTTGCCTACGCAGTGGAGTGCAGAAGGGGGGAATTATCAGAAGCAGTAATTAAATTAGGAGCCCGTCTCTGGAACTCTGCACTCATTTTCCCCCTTCTGATAATTTCCAGGGTGCAGTGCTGGAGGATCCTCCTCCGTTCTCCTTATTGTGCACATGCATGTGGCTTTCAAAGCATCGTACACATTAGCTGCAGAACGTCACTTGCACCTAGCCCTCACGCCTTCCTGTATGGGCTTGTTCCCTACCATACCTTTGTTCCGCTTGATTTTTAAATGCCTCAAGTGAGGGGGTTTCCTTTGGGACACTATGCCACTAGCAAACAAACTCATCAGGAAGATCATGAGCTTGCATTTTTCTGCAGTTAATTTCTAGCTTTTGCTTCTGTTCAATTTCTTGGGAGCCTCTCTTGGTGTTTACAGCCTTCTTGTGGCTATGGCATTGCACTGGGACTCTGGAGACCTGGGTTCGATTCCTGACTCCCCTGTGCGAGCTTGAGTAGATTGCCACACTGCTCCCAATCTGTAATATGGGGATAGTCCCCTGCCTCTCAGGGATGCTGCTAAACTCCACTGCAGTGCGAGGTGCTCCAGATAGTACCTAGATAGAAGCCAGTTGTCTTTTCCTCACAGCCCCTTAATGCCTTAGCCAAGTTTTGCCCCAGGCTGTTGGAGTTGAGACAGCTTCTTTGATGATGAGCCCAGCTTCTTTATCTGAGCCCATAGTAAGGCTCCTGTGTGTGACAGATGCTTGGTTGGTGTCTATCCCTCTGCCATGAGAGAGTCTGTGAGGCTGAGGCCCACTCGTCTGAGCGAGTGTCTTGTTTCCCTATTTGTTGAGCAGGAGCTGTAGTACAAAAAGCACAGAACTCAGAGCAATAAAAGATTAATGAGAAACAAAGCCATGAACTCATCAGTGTCTCATCTCCACTAAATTACCGTTACAAGGATCACAGTAACTCATCCATGTATCATGTAACAGAACTGATAGTTGCTGGCTTGGATGTGAGGCTCCACAAGCCCAGCTCAGTCGGCAGAGCATCGCAGTGTAAAATGCAAAGTGCTGATGCATATGCTCTTAATGCGTTCTTCGTATCGGCTGCGGCGAGGTGTGCTTAAGGGGAGCCAGAAGGGGTGATGCTACTAAACAGTAGCCTGATCAATATTTAATAGAAGCTGGAGTAGCTTTCAGGAAGTCAGCATGTGAAGTCAGTATGTTCTTACAACCTGTTTCCCAGACCTTGCGGTAGAATGCTTTTTCTAGTGTAAAAACAATTAGCTTGCATAACTCTCAACCATTTCCTTCTCCCTTGCGCTCCCTGGCTTTCTGTGGTCAACAGGCAGGCACGAGGGATTTGATTATGGCTCTTGACTGCGAAGACACCACTCTAGATCACTCTCAGGGTGACGTGTGAGACTAATCACTGGACAGTGTTGAAGCTGATCACTAGTTCTACCACTCGCTTTCTGCAGCGTTTAAAGTCAGAATTTCCCTAAAAGGTGGGGGGTGGGGGTGTGTGTGAGTGAATGTCTGACCATCTCAGGACCGTTATTCCCCATTCTCCTGCTGACTCGCTGGTTGAACTTAGATTAAGATGACTTGCCCTTCTGCACTAACAGCTTTGAAATCTTCATTTGAAAGTTGCTACTAATAGCTTGCAAGGATCTAGTCAATAGGTCTGGGTTTTCAGGGTCAGGCATTCCATGTGAGCTAGTGAGACTTTACCATCTGCCGGGGCTGGACTTGAGCGTTGTTTCTGTTACAGAAGTGTCTAGAGATGGACGTGAGGTTGTGCTAGGTGCTGTACAAATACAGGGAGAGTCTCTGCCCCAAAGAGCTTCCATCTGCTTAGACTGTAATGTGGGAGGGGGAAGCCAAGATGGGGAGAGACTGGCCCGAGGTGTCACCTAGCAGGGTCCATGGCAGACCTGGGAATGGTCTCCTGAGCCTTCCCCGTTGAACCACCTTGCCTCTACTTCTCCCTTGGCTGCTCTTGCTACTGTGTACTCCTGGGGTTTTCAGTGTGTTGTGCCATAGGACTTCTCTGCAGCACTCTTGGGAGGAGATGCTGACAGCTTAATAGGTAACCCTGGATTGAATACTATTAAAACCTTTTATTACTTACAAAACTGTTCAGAAGCAAAATTACATAGAAATGTATGTAATTGTGTAATACAGAGCACTGAGCTGATGGCAGACCAGCCGAAAGCTGGAAGTCAGCTTCGTGGACCCCATGCTGGCATTACCTTGTATTTTTGCTGTAGCTTTTTTTGATGGAAGATCTTAGCATGGCTAGGCACTGATCTCTTCAAGTGTTGTATGTCCCAGCTGGGTAGCTAAGTCCTTTACCCTCCCTGCAGGGTGTTGCCAGGGGTTTGCATTTTCAGGAGCCCATCTGAGTGCAGCTTTCCCGATCCACACTGAGCTGAGAGTTTGAGATGGGTACTAGAAGTCAGGACTCATGGGTTCGCTCCATGCTTGTGTGGCAGGTTTGTGACCTTTGATCGGTTGTTTAATCTCTCTGAGTACTTGAGTTGGCATGGTGGAGAATGGATATTAATACCCGACCAACTGGGGAAGTGCTTTGCTGTTCTTAGATGACAAGCGTTCTAATAAAAGTGGAAGCAGCGATACTTAATTGGGAGCAATTTGTAAAGCACAGGAAGGTCTAATAGTTCACTGAGGTTTACTGAAGAGTGGAGGAATTGCCAGTCTGGTTCAAACAAATGATCTGTCTAGCCCGGTATCCTGTCTGATCCTGGCGAGCCCAAGATGCTTCAGAGGAAGCTTCAAGGACCTCTGTAGCTGGCAACAACAGTAACCTGCCCTGAGGAAGTTTTTTTTTTTTTAAACAGTGTTTGGTGTTTAGCTTATACATTGAAACACAAGGGTTTCTGTCCCTTTGAAAAGAATTGTACCTCTAGCATGTGTTGTGTGCAGAGTTCCGTTTTTCAGAAATTAAGTTTTTGGTCTGAGGGACGCATTGTGGCAGTAAGTCCTGGGTTATGTTAAACTAGTTCCTACAAAAATAACTTTGTTTGAAAAGTGTTGCTCTGTTACTGTTCTTACATTGCCTTGGTAGCAGTGCTTAGTTGTCTGCTGCTCACAGGAAGTTCCAGGCACATGTTGCCAACGTGTATCTCTGGTGATAGCTCTCTTACCTGGCTGTGAGTGCACTCCTTTAATGTGCAAGAGATATCCTTGCTTTACTTGTGAGATGTTTTGTAACCAGTCTTCAGAGATGTGGCCGCCTAGCCTTTTTCCAGGGACTATAATGGAGTGGAGGCAGCAACCATAAAGCCTTCCCTAAGTGGTGTCTGTGTTTGAGGTGGATGGGTTTGATATTCTGTATTCGAAGCTATAACTAACATTGCTGAGTTGAGTATCAGAGGGGTAGCCGTGTTAGTCTGGTTCTGTAGAAGCAGCAAAGAATCCTGTGGCACCTTATAGACTAAGGTCTTCTTGCATCTGAAGAAGTGGGTATTCACCCACGAAAGCTCATGCTGCAAAACGTCTGTTAGTCTATAAGGTGCCACAGGATTCTTTGCTGCTATTGCTGAGTTGGTGTGAGCATCGGGTGAGCACTAGAATGCTGATCTAGGAATGACATTTTGACCCTTGAACTCAGTGAGAAGCTTAAGTGAGTTATCTTTTGATGGTTAGATTGTACAAAATTAAAGAGTATTTGATTCTGCCAGATCACTCAACTGCAGAATTGATGTCTTGCCATTACAGTGAAGGTTCTGCAAACCTTATTGAGTAGCCCATGAATATACAAGCTCAGGATATGTCTTCAAAGGGAGTGTCTTTAGTGAAGATGTTCCATGTGGCCTCCTTCCTGGAGGGATACGTCGTTGTGTGAGCTGCAGGAGTGCAAAACCTCCCTACCCCCACCAGCAATGGCGTTAGAAAACTTCTCTTGCTCCCTCAAGGATTTTTAAAAATGACAGTGCCTGGGTAGCTGTGGGGAATGGAGGAGCCTCAGGCAGAGTCCAACTCGGAGCAGTCCTGTCTGGATCATAAGGTGCTCTAAGAGGACGTGTCAAGCTCTTGGGAATCCAGGAGGATAAACCTGTGGAGCTGCTGTAGGACCCAGCAGTTTCCAGGCTGTTCTAGGCTTGTGGTCACAATTGAAGGGGGGGCGGGGACAGTCCGTTAGGCCTTGGTTTAGAAGTGTACAGCTAGTCCCTTGGGAGGGGCTGAGGCCAGCATTTCAGCTCCGTAACCTGCCTGTTAACACCTAGGCTGGAGGCATCTGCACTCAGGGATCTCTCAGGACACAGCCTGTGTTGGCTTCACCCTGTGACTTTGCATGGATGCTTCCTCGGGCTGCTAGGTTAATCTCATCTGGCCCTAGCGCAGCAGGTGCCCTTCCTGGTGAGGCACTCCGGGTGGTGTCATCAGGAGCCCTTTGTCCATTCCCTCCATGGCTGAGAGCAGATTGTGGCTGATTTTAAAAAAATAAATTTGGTAGCTAGCCTCTGAACTCACTGCCACTGGGATTAGGGTGGGGGTGAGGGGGCAGGGGCTGTACCAGTGCATGCTGAAAAGGATTTCAGGGATGCAAGGAGATAATCCTTGGCCCCATCTAAGCACATCACCATAATGTCCCCTTGGCCGTCTAGTGTGCAACTGGGCAGTAGCTGCAAGTTAAGCACCCACTGTAGGGCCCAGAACACACCTGTGCATCCCTCCATGTACACGGAGGGCCCAGTCCAGGGTATTTAATCCAGGTGTTGGGAGCCACTAGATTAGTCCACCAACAAAATGGTCAACACCCAGCACAAGCTGCATCTTAAAATGACCTTGATAAAACATCTGAATGGCAAGGGATTCAGCTGAATGCCATTTGTAGGCATACTGGGGTTGCTGCTTACCTGCATCAGCAAGAATTTAAGGTTGTTCCTGCGGAGACTTCTACTGCAGGGTCAGGTCTGGTCTTGGTGTGACGCTAGCGTACCAGCTCAACTGTGCAAACAGGCTGTCAGCTTGCAGCCTTGGCCTCTGTTTGATGGCTCACCATACAAGAGGGGAGTGTTGTGTTTTGAGAATTGACCCTGCACTTGTATGGCTGCCTGACCCCTTCTCTCCTCCATGTACTGCGTTTGTTTTAGAGCTTGTTACAGTTAAGCACACTACAGTCTCACATCTAGCTGCAGGTCAAGGATCGGCTTTTATACCTCCAGCCATACAGGATGGCAAAGGCATCAGCTCCTCAGGAAGGGGAAATAATTGCTATAGTGAGAGCCTACCAATGTATCCCCCCACCTGTAACGCAGGGTTGTTTACTGCTTGTTTTATATCCCAGGCTGATGTCTAACCCGCGACCCAGCAGTATGAGCCTCCCTTGCAGCACAGAGACGCTAAGCAGAGTAATCATGAATGCTCCCCTTGCTCTCAGCACTGGCTTATGAACATCTGTTTAGTTACTAGACATTGGAAGTGTGGGAAGGATTGCTCTCTCCCATCCCCCCTTTTCTGTGCAGCTAATGGAGGGGGCTCAAACACAACCTGTTATGGAGCTTGCTTGGAAAACCTGCTTGAGTCTTCCCCATCAAATGGCAACTTGCCTTGTGTGGGGTGGCACTGCCTCTGCCCCCAGGCTGTGCTGCTGTTGGTGCCCCAGCTGGAACCCCTGGGGTTGGTTAACAGTGGGGCAGCTGACAATGGAGCCAGGGGCCTCTGCTTTGGATCAAGCTTCCTCCAGTCCCAAATAGCTTGGGTAGGTGGACCCTGCAGGCAATCTTTGTGCGGGCTGCTGCAGAGAATCGGGGTTGGAGGGGAGTTTATTTTTCTCCTGTTGACTGTTTCCTTTTATTTTTTTCCCAGTGTTGGGCCAGGGTGTCTAGAGTACTGGGTGAACACCCCTTATATAGAAACCAGCAGCTCTTGTCCCTGCTCTCTCTTCTCTAGGGTTCTGTCTACTGTGCTTGTTGAGTAAATGGCCAGCTAGAGGCAGTGTGGGCTCTGCGTTGGCTTACCATGGCTCCAGCCTTTAACCTGGAACTCGCTAAACAAACATTAGGGTAGAACCACACTGAGCCCCGCCTCCCCTGCTGTTCCCTTCTTAGAGACAGCGCCCGCAGTCAGGCCTCATAAATCCTTGCCATGGAATATTTGCTGGTAAGTTATGACATAGTACTAAAGCGAACCAATTGTCAGGCTAAATGAAGTACATCGTGATGCATTAGCACTGCCGCTGTTCACTGATGCAGGATCTCTTAAAAACGCCGTTTGGTGCATCCTGAAAGTGCAGAAATAAATGCTGTTAAGTATTCTGAGCCCTGCAGGGAAATGGCCTGTGGCAGGGATGGCTCCCTTTTGGGGCAGAGAATTGCCCCATCACTACACTTCAATCTGGCTGAGCTTTGAAACCAGGAGCTGCCTCCGGGATTTACAGTTGGATTGAAGGACGAACTTGGGGGTGTTTGCCTGGGTGACGGTGTCCCTGTATAGTGCGTCCTGGAAAGTCTGTAGTGTGGTGAAGGGTGAGATGCTGAGATGCACAGTGCTGGATCCAAATCACTACAGCTCCCCTTCAAAGACCTCTGTTCTAGGAGAGGAGATGCCATTAATAGGTTTGGGACAGAAAGGACATGTGCTTGTTAAGTTGTCTATGATTTCCATTAGTTTTGATATTTTCCTGTTTCTAGTGAGCACTGAGACTGGGATATTCAAAGGGCCCAAGGGAATAAGGCACCCAAGTCCTGCATTTCAAAGGGATTTGGGCACCTTGTTTCCTTATCAGTATTCCAGCATGCATTGATTGCACATCCCTGGTTTCCTGTGGACTCAGTAAATACACCTTTCTCCCGGTGTCTGCACCACAATGTTTGAAGCCAGGAAGAATCCTGGCTTTCCTGAGGCTCCTTTCCTTGGATTGTAAACTGCTCTGTTAGGTCAGACTCTGACCAAAAATTATTGGAGTTTCATGTTCGTTTTTTTTAAAAACCCTGGGTGTCTTGTGCAGTAAAGTCTGATGGTATCTCTGCCTGAATGCTTAACAGGCTGCTGTGAAGGAGAGAGGAGGCCCAAGATCTGACCTATTTTAAAACTGGTATAATCAAGAGGGGAATGTGCTCTGCATTCTAAATAGCCATCTTAACAAAGGCAGATCAACTGTGCATGACTCTGAAAGGGACACTTTGGGGCTCTTGAACACCCTTTGCTGCTGCATCGACCAAAGTCTGTCAACGGCCTTGCTGATGTGTAGTAAGAATTTAAAGATTATTAGTACATTTAAAGCTCTGTACAAACTCTTCACTTACACCTGTGAGGTGGTAACTTGGATTTTTCAAGTGGGGAAAACTGAGGCACAGATACATTAAATGATTTGGGCAGGTTCACACTGAGTGAGTGTCAGGACTGGGATTAGAATTTGGGAGCTCTTGGCTCCCAGTTCCATGCTCAGTCCATTGGACGTATATAAGAACAATATACAATGTTCAATATCTTCATCAACGACGTAGATATTGGCATAGAAAGTACGCTTATTAAGTTTGCGGATGATACCAAACTGGGAGGGATTGCAACTGCTTTGGAGGACAGGGTCATAATTCAAAATGATCTGGACAAATTGGAGAAATGGTCTGAGGTAAACAGGATGAAGTTTAACAAAGACAAATGCAAAGTGCTCCACTTAGGAAGGAACAATCAGTTTCACACATACAGAATGGGAAGAGACTGTCTAGGAAGGAGTATGGCTGAAAGGGATCTAGGGGTTATAGTGGACCACAAGCTAAATATGAGTCAACAGTGTGATGCTGTTGCCAAAAAAAAAAAAGCAAACGTGATTCTGGGATGCATTAACCAGGTGTGTTGAGCAAGACATGAGAAGTCATTCTTCTGCTCTACTCTGCGCTGGTTAGGCCTCAACTGGAGTATTGTGTCCAGTTCTGGGCACTACATTTGAAGAAAGATGTGGAGAAATTGGAGAGGGTCCAGAGAAGAGCAACAAGAATGATTAAAGGTCTTGAGAACATGACCTATGAAGGAGGCTGAAAGAATTGGGTTTGTTTAATTTGGAACAGAGAAGACTGAGAGGGGACATGATGGCAGTTTTCAGGTATCTAAAAGGGTGTCATAAGGAGGAGGGAGAAAACTTGTTCTCCTTAGCCTCTAAGGATAGAACAAGAAGCAATGGGCTTAAACTGCAGCAAGGGAGGTTTAGGTTGGACATTAGGAAAAAGTTCCTAACTGTCAGGGTGGTTAAACACTGGAATAAACTGCCTAGGGAGGTTGTGGAGTCTCCATCTCTGGAGATATTTAAGAGTAGGTTAGATAAATGTCTATCAGGGATGGTCTAGACCAGGGGTGGGCAAACTTTTTGGGGCGAGGGCCACATCTGGGTGAGGAAATTGTATGCAGGGCCGGGGCAGGGGGGGTGGAGTGCGGGATGTGGGGGAAGGGGCTCAGGACAAGGGATTGGGGCAGAGAAGGGGTGCAGAGTGTAAGAGGGGGCTCAGGGAAGGGGGTTGGGGTACAGGAGGGGTGCAGAGTGCAGGATGGGGATCAGGGCAGGGAGTTGGGGTGCAGGGTGCAGCAGGGAGCTCAGGGCAGGTGGTTGGAATGCACAGGAGTGCAGAAAGGGGCTCAGGGCAGGGAGTTGGGTGCAGGAGGGGTGCGAGGTACAGGCAGAGGGCTTAGGGCAGGAAGTTGGGGGGCGGGGGGCAGGAGGGGTTTGAGCTCCAGCCCGGTGCCGCTTACCTAAAGTGGCTCCGGGGTGGCAGTGGCGCACACCAGGGCCAGGGCAGGCTCCCTGCATGCCTGCCCTGTCCCCACGCCACTCCAGGAAGTGCTGCAGCCCCTGGGTGGGGGGGGGGGAAGAGGGCTCTGCGTGTGCACATGGAGCCCTTTGCCTCCCGGCCCGGGGGCTGCTTCTGAGAGCAGCGCCGGGCCCGCAGCACCACCAGGGATAATCCCGTGGGCCGGATCCAAAGCCCTGAAGGGCCGGATCCGGCCCGCTGGCCATAGTTTGCCCATCCCTGGTCTAGACAGTATTTGGTCCTGCCATGAGGGCAGGTGACTGGACTCGACCTCTCAAGATCCCTTCCAGTCCTAGAATCTATGAATAAGTACGGCCATACTGGGTCAGACCAAAGGTCCATCCAGCCCAGTATCCTGTCTGCCGACAGTGGCCAATGCCAGGTGCCCCAGAGGGAGTGAACCTAACAGGCAATGATCAAGTGATCTCTCTCCTGCCATCCATCTCCATCCTTTGACAAACAGAGACTGGGGACGCCATTCCTTACCCATCCTGGATAATAGCCATTAATGGACTTAACAGAAACTGAAATATTAAACAGAAATCTTGCTTTGCTTTGTTGAATTATAACTAAGAAGGAAACCTGTTTGCCAAAGAGAAAAGGACCAGATTAGAAGGAGAAATTCTCATTTTTAGCTGCTGGTTTCGCATGCAAAGTCAGTCAAATCCTTTAAGTGACACCGATTACTTCCCTTACAGCCAGTCATGATGTTACAGAGAATTACCTTAAAATTGGGGAATAAATGGCCTGAGCAGATGAAATCTTGAAGGGAAATGGTAAAACTTTAAATCTGACATTTTGAAAATGAATCTGTGATCACTGGAGATTATTAAACTTTATCTACTTTATTTATCGCATTGCTGGGGTCCCCCCCCCCCCGGTGGACTAGTCAGTTTCACTTTCCCGATCATCTGCAATTTTGGGGTTGCGCAAACAGACAAAAGTAATAGGTTTTACAGAACACCCTTTAGCTGAACTTTGGGATGGAATCCAGCTGACCTTTCTTTAAAAGAAAGGATCCTGTGTTAGCACAAACTTACTACAAACACAAGACGTAAAGAAACTGTGCTTCTTTGTATAGACCAGTCTGGCCCCTGGTGACCCTGTTTTTTTGTGCTGTCAAATGATCTTTTGCCAAATGTTCCTCTAGTTTTAGTCTCTCTCACAGGATTCCCCCATAGTCCAGCAGTAAAGCCTGGCTGGAGTGACTTGGTACTGGAGGGCTTGCAAGGTTTTTATATAGGTTTTAATTGATGGTGGTGAATGGCCCTGGGCTGCCAGAGTTGAAGAATCCATCTGTGTGAAGTCTCTCCATGCTATCCCCTGCCAACATGCTTCAGTCCCAAATGTGGGGGAGCCATCTTGGGATGAAAGGGGAGTTCAGCTCTCTGGCTCACTTGTCCATTTACGTCTCAGTGCAGACTGTCAGGGAAGGAGCTAATTAGCATGGAATATGATATGGGTGCCTGTCTGCTGGGAATAGAATGGAGACCTTTCTCTCTCTCAGGCCATTATCAGCTGGTCGTGATGGCTTTTAGGTTATTTCGGCTCTGCATTTGAACCAGCGACCTAGAGGTTTGAGGCTCAGTATCTCACCACCAGTAGTTCTTCCTCAGGTTGCTTATTAAAAATACTTCTCAACTTTGCACTGGCAGCTTCTGAGCAAAAACAGGTTTACAATGTAAATGCTGCTTATAATGAGAACTTTACTGAAAGTGAAACCAGAACTGGAATACAGTAACTCCTCACTTAAAATTGTCCCAGTTAACGTTTCATTGTTATGTTGCTGACAATTGGAGAACATGCTCTTTTAAAGTTGTGCAATGCTCCCTTATAATGTTGTTTGGGAGCCATCTGCTTTGTCCACTGCTTACAGAAAGAGCAGCCCATTGGAGCTAGCTGGTGGGGGTTGGAACCAGGGTGGACCAGCAGCCACCCATCAAATCCCCGCTCCCCTAAGTTCCCTGTGCAGCAGTTGTCCAGTAGGCTATCAATTGCCCAGCAGTTCAGCTGTTCTCCTCCCCCCCCGCCCGTGCCATGTGCTGCTCCTGACCTCTGCCTTGAGCTGTTCCTGGGAACCTCCTGCTTGCTGTGCAGGGGGGAAGGAGAGGGGAGGAAGGGGGGCTAATGTCAGGTGTCCCCTTGCTCCTGTCCCCCGCTTACCCCATCTCTATAGAACAGGGGTAGGGGGAGAGAGGACAAGACAGGGTTCAGGATGGAGGAAGCTTGCTGGCATCAGCTGCCCTCTCAACTTGTGGATCTACTTAAAAGGGCAGTGTACTTAGAGTGGGGTCAGCGTACTTAAAGGGGCAATGCATCTCTCTCTCTTTGTCTGCATACTGTCTCCCCTTTCTCCCATTTGTGCTGCCTTGTAGAGTGTGAGGCTACATTAACAACAATGTGTTAACACTTGAGGGCTCAGCCAAGTGCTAGTTCATCATTTAGCAGTGAGGCATTCCCTGGGAAATATCTCACCCTCTGACGCCACCACCTCAACCGAGCTTCACAATCATCATTGCTGTGTACAGTATTCAATTGTTTGTTTAAAACGTGTGTGTGTGTATAGTCTTTTGTCTGGTGAAAAAAATTCCCCTGGGACCTAACCTCCCTATTTACATTCATTTTTATGGGGAAATTGGATTTGCTTAACATTTCGCGTAGTCACATTTTTCAGGACCATAACTACAACGTTAAGTGAGGAGTTATTGTATTTCTGTTTTGTTGGTTCAAAGTACAAAACCATCCAGAAACTTTCAAGGCCTCAGGCTAACGAGGGGTGGATGTGGGTGGGTGTGTGTGTGTATATATATAGCAAATGTGAGCAACACCATGATCTTGTATTGTTGTCCTTTTCCCTTGTCCCTGCACTGTTGGTGGGTTTTGCTTTGACACTCCCTTGCTTTGCAAGATGCTAGCGTGAGCCATTAGCTGTCTATTGAGGCTTGTGAAATTTTGCCCTTAGCTGGTAATCTTTGTGGTAGGGACTGTCTGTGCTTTCTGTTAGGCACCAGCCAGGCTTCTCGCACTGTACGATAGGACAAACCCATACAGACCAGCCCTCCTGCGTAACTCGTGTGTGCTGTTCTGAATGGCTGTGAGAGATACTGGGGCAGGGCTCTCCTGCTGGGTTGGCAATGGGAGCCTATTGATTTGGAGGGTGGGCTTATGGCAGCAATAATAGGGAGCGTGCACCATTTCTTTCTTTGAGAAATGTTCAACAGCGCCTGCCTTTCACTCTTCCTCCCATCTCCATGAGGATTATGGGGCTAGAATTATTTCTCTGATAGCAGCTCAGCCGTGCGAATCACCAGCAATTGTTCCACTTGGGCCAATTAACATATTGAATCATTTCCCTGCGAGGCTTCGGACTGTGAATTACCTTTCAGTAGTGAATAATATAGAAAGCACATTATGCGCTGTTGAATGCGTTTATGGAGCGGGTCTCGCATTGGGAGCTGGTCTGCTGTTCGCAGATGGCCGTCTGTTCTCTTGCCTCACTGTTCCCAGTTAGTCCATGACTCAGTGACTGGAAATGGCTAGAATGGGACTCAAGTATTTAACTTCCAGGCTAACTGCAGGTTAGCGCCAAGCCCTGGCCTTAAAGTACTTTGTGGATGAAGTGCACATGGAAGGTGTCCACCGACATCCTGTTTGTGCCCAGAACAGCTGCATCATGGGCAGCAGGGCCCCACACCTCACCTTTGATCTGGCCAGACAACTGCTAGGGCGAAGAGGGGAGTCTCAGTGGTCCTTCAGTCTGTGGCCACTCGGCTGAGACTGACCCAGTGCCAGTTGTGGTGGCTAGGACATGGATACTGGCCCTGCTGGGAACCGCAATGGGAGCGTTAGCTTCCAATGAGCAGTGAAGCTTTGGGGCCTTAAATCTGGGGCCAGATTCAGGTTTCTGACTCTGAAGGGAAAGGCTACGTGTCCTGTTGCAGAGCCCTTGAGGAACTGCAGCCTTTGCTCTTGTGCACAGACGTTCCACCTCCGTGTTGCAGAAATGAACCTGTCTCCAAATAAGAGTTTGTAACTGACCTACCACCCCAGCTTCACAGCGTTACATCACCTTCTCTCTGCCCTTATGAGGTGCCAGGGGAGCCATATGGACAAGTGTCCTCTTTCTGAGGCTGGAAACCTCCATTCTCTTCCTTTCTTGGTGGCTCAGGGAGGGAGGTCCCAACATGAACTCCAGTGCAGTCAGGACTCTTGGTGTCTGGAGTGGTCTGGGAGCAGGGGTTTGAACAGCTGCACTCTTCTGTTGGAGGTGTTTTTCCTGGCTCTTGTGGGAGAGATGGACTCAGTTCTTTAGGGAGGGGGAAACTATGCTTTGGGCTGATCTCTGCAGGGCCTTTACGCTAGTATTGCTAACAGAGCCATGTTTCTTAACCTCGAAAGGGCAGCCTCCCTCAGTCCAATCTGGGCATGTAGCAATGGGCCTCTTTCTGGCCCTCACTCGCCAGCAGCTGAGTGGAGGCTTCCCACCCATCACTTCATTCCTAACAGCCACCTCTTCCCTGTTGAGTCCACTCCCACCTGCAGCTTCATAAGGCAGCCTGCTCCCTGTGTCTTAGGCGGAGACCTGGATCGGTGCTGAAGCACCAAGCCTGACATGTTCTGCTTCCTTTTGGGACTTTGTACTGAGAGCTGAAAGCTGCATAACTGGGGCCTTTAATCTAGTGACTTTCTATCTTCTCTCCATTGTCCAACGCTGTCGTGTGAGGATTAGGCCAATCAAATAGCACTAAGCAGATGCAGAATCGGCCTGTGCAGTCATCTGTTGGATCCAGGGAGAATCTGCCAGCTCTGAACTGGCAGAGCAAAGGCCCCAGGATTCTCTGGGGATTTTCTGTTGTGTGACGTGCTCTTGCAGTTTTGTATGGGTCAGTCCAGGTAGGGGGCAGCAGCACCCCCCTTTTCCTTGTACAGAAACTGTGTCCTCTTGTTCAGGGAAAAGGGTTCAGTTCAGTCTCCTCAAAATCCCTTCTTTCAGACTGTGATTGGCCCAGTCTTTACCCCATCATGAATCTACTAGTCTAGATAAGACAGTCCTTGCTCCAAGGAGCTCTGAGTTCATGCAGCACCTTACACAAGGATGACTTGATCTGCCTTTCAAGGAGGGGATTCTGTTCAGTCTCCTTCAAATCTCTCCTCAGGCCAATTGCTGCTGCATTGCTTGCAAGGGATCGGCTATCTCTTGGCTGGGCTGAGAGGCAGTCAAGGGTAGAGCTATTTAACTACTCTAAAAATGGCCAAGCTTGTTTATCAATTGTGGATGATTGTCCTGATCTCTCTCCCCCCCTGTGACGGAGCGATTCTGGCGGGACCCAACTGAGAGTGCCAAATCAGGACCAATTGCTCAAACAGGGCAGTTACAGCCCTAGGCTGGGGTTTTTCCACCTCTAAGGCAAACCAAACCAGCCAGACAAAAAGGACTTTGGTCTCACCCCACTGGCTAACCACAAGTCACACAAGCAATTTCCTTAGACACTCCAGTCTCCCAGCATCACCACCAGTGCACTCGTCCTGGGGATGAATGGTTATGAAAACCAACACCCCAATAAAAGAAAAAGGTTCTCTTGATCCCAAAGGACCAAGCCCCAGACCCAGGTCAATATACACATCAGATCTTACCCACAAATCACGCTGTTGCCAATCCTTTAGAATCTAAAATCTAAAGGTTTATTTACAAAGGGAAAAAGGTAGAGATGAGAAGTAGAATTGGTTAAATGGAATCAATTACATACAGTAATGGCAAAGTTCTTAGTTCAGACTTGCAGCAGTGATGGAGTAAACTGCAGGTTCAAATTGAGTCTCTGGAACATCCCCCGCTGGGATGGGTCATTCAGTCCCTTGTGTAGAGCTTCAGTTTGTAGCAAAGTCCCTCCAGAGGTCAGAAGCAGGATTGAAGACAAGATGGAGATGATGCATCAGCCTTATATAGACTTTTCCAGGTGTAAGAATCCCTTTGTCCTCACGGTGGAAACTTACAGCAAAAATAAAATGGAGTTTGCAGTCACATGGACAAGTTTCTGCATACTTTGCTGAGTCACAAGGCGTGTCTGCCTTCTCTCCATGGGTCAATTGTGTAGCTGATGGCCTGTAATGGGCCATCAAGCCAGCTATGCAGGGCTAACATCAGCTTTGTCTGGGACACTTCCCAGAGGCAGAGCATAATACAAAATACAGACAGTATAGAGCCAATACTTATACTTAAACTACAAAATGATACACAGACATACAGACAGCATAATCATAACCAGCAACCCAGAACCTGGTCTTAGACACCTTATATGACCCCCTTTACTTAGGATTTGGTGCCACCACAGGACCTTGGTTGCAACCCATGTTCTATATGGTTCCCATTTATATCAATAACGTCACCCCCCCCCAAATCTACTTGTCTTAGATAAAAGCTCCTTGGAGAAGGGACTGTTCTGTTTGTGAAGCTTCCAGCACAATAGTACCCTGATCCTGACTGGGACCACCTGCTGTTGCACTGTAAACATGGAAGATGATTGGAGTGACTCGGGAAGCTGTGGTGAATTTCCGTCATTGTAGAGGCTGCTTTTATGTAGTTCCCTCCTGTCAGAGGCAGATTTAGCCCCTGCGCACGCTGCTTTGGTCCTCCCCATGAGGAACTCTTCAGCCTAGATCTGGGGGACCTATGAAGTGCCATTACTCCCAACCTGCAAGTGGCAGAGGTCTGGGCTGCTTGCTGGGAGTATGGATCTGTTTTGTGTGCGTTTGGTTGATCTGCACCACGTGTATTCTTCATCCTCAGGGCTTTCACAGCTATCGCCACTTTCATGTCTACTTAGTCAGTGTATTGTCATGTCATTAGCATAACTGAGATCTGTAGCGCTTGCTTACAAAGATGGCTTATCTTCTGCTCCTCTCAGTATGTGGAAAGTTATTTTGCTCATTGCTTAGATGAAAGTTGCACAGAGGCATCATTGCTCTTGGGGGTTCAGGGCAAGTGTTTGACCTCCTCGGCCCCTGGTGTCCAGCATCTACTTCAACACAAAATCCACCACAAATTGCGGGAGAGTGTGGGGGTAGGAAGGACATTTCAAGTTGTCGAGCAGCAAGTAATTAAAACTATGTATCTGTAGTCTAGAGAAACAAAACTCTGAAGCCCAAATCTTGATTTTTCTCTTAATGCCACTTCAGGGATACCACTCCCTATGTTGTAATCAGACGAGGTTCTTTGCCTTAGGGGGACAGTGATGAAAGATCAGCAAAATAATTCCAATTAACTTTGGTTTATTGGGGAGAGGGGTTCAAATAGAGCACAAACAATGGTTACTTGTATTCCAACCCCTTCTGCATGTCTTTGTTGAAATCTTTGAGCAGAATGGGCCTGCAGCTGCTGGGGGGATTTTCCTCTTGGCAAGTTACCAAAGCAATCCCCCAAAATGTCAGTCCTGTCTTAGGGCATCACAGGTAAATAAAACAGTTTATGGATGGGCAGAAGAACTTCATTTAAGAGTAGATGAGTCCTGTGTGGTTTCTCTTTGGTAGCCTAAACAGTTTATAAATGGGTAAATATAAGTGATCTTAACTGTCTTATGAAACCAAAAAAGGATTTAAATGTTACTTAAAAGAATCCATTCCAGGAGCTTTCTTGAAACAATCATACTTATTTTGCCAATGGTTAGCTAATGTCTCCTCTCCAGGAATAGATGGTCTAAGCCAGGGGTAGTCGATTACTTTTTTGTCAAGGTCCAAATTCCTTGGTTAAGGTATAGTCAAGGTCCAGATTCCAGAGAAATGTTTTTCACACTGCAATAAGTAAATGAAAAGATTGTGCAGTCCGTTCAAAAGCATCTCTCAGACCAGAATTTGCCCACAGTCCGTCTATTGACTATTCCTGGCCTAAGCAGGGGGATAGAGAATCAGACTGAGAATATATTATTGCCCTTATATAAATCAATAGTACACCCACATCTTGAATACTGCATACAGATGTGGTCTCCATCTCAAAAAAGATATACTGGCACTAGAAAAGGTTCAGAGAAGGGCAACTAAAATGATTAGGGGTTTGGAACAGGTCCCATATGAGGACAGATTAGAGGCGAGGACTTTTCAGCTTGGAAAAGAGGAGACTAAGGTGGGATATGAGAGAGGTATATAAAATCATGAGTGATGTGGAGAAAGTAGATAAGGAAAAGTTATTTACTTATTCCCATAATACAAGAACTAGGGGCCACTAAATGAAATTAATGGGCAGCAGGTTTAAAACAAATACAAGGAAGTTCTTCTTCATGCAGCGCACAGTCAACCTGTGGAACTCCTTGCCTGAGGAGGTTGTGAAGGCTGGACTATAACAGCGTTTAAAAGAACTGGATACATTCATGGAGGTTAAGTCCATTAATGGCTATTAGCCAGGCTGGGTAAGGAATGGTGTCCCTAGCCTCTGTTTGTCAGAGGGTGGAGATGGATGGCAGGAGAGAGATCACTTGATCATTGCCTGTTAGGTTCACTCCCTCTGGGGCACCTGGCATTGGCCACTGTCGGCAGACAGGATACTGGGCTAGATGGACCATTGGCCTGACCCAGTACAGCCGTTCTTATGTTAAGCACTTGGGTATTTAACAGGAGAAGCTGTCAATATCTTCAGTGACAATAGCATTTCAATATCCCATTAAAATCATTACAAGAAACCTGGTTGCAAACTTCATCTTGCCCACGATGCTGCAGTATCAGTAATGTCATATTGCAGGAACAGTGCTGGACTGGAAAGTTACTGACTCTTGGTTCTTCTTGCTGCCTTGTTGCTATTATAAAGGTGTCAGCTGGAAGAGGCACAGAGCTGGGATGAGCCTGCTGCATTGAGCATTGCTGTTGAAGTTGAGAGAATTATTGAGTAGACTCAGCTGCTTTCAGAGAGATTTATACTCCTCCCACTCTTCCAGGGCTTGGCTGGATTCAAAAATTAGCTGCTGTCATCCGCTCAGGAGCTTTGTGGATTGGTCTAGGCAGCAACTGAGGCTCATGAATATGCAATCTGTTAATATGTGGCAGCAGTTTTAATTTTCTGTTCTTGAGATGGGAATTTCTCAGAGCATCTTTCAAGTCAGAATTGTAACTCTTTTGTATGGAACCCATTTTCTGAATTTCATTTAGTTTTATCAGCCTTTCAGAAGAGTTAATATTGGTTTTAAATGAATCCAAACACCTTTGTCATGCATAAGTTTTTAGTTCTCAAACTATTTTTTTTAAAACTTGAATTGGTCTTAGTCTTTAAATTTGGTTGGCCGTTAAAGAAGGCATCTCCTCTCATCTTTGGCGAGATAGTTCTTGCCTCCCTTTTGGATGAAGTTGTTGAAGCATTGCCAGAAAGATAATTAATTCATTCCCTGATCAATGTCAATAATTCAATACCCAAATGGCTTCTTACATTAGTAACCACTTGTAGCAAGATCCTTGGATTCCATATTGGTAAGCAAAACATTTTACCGTTTACATAGGTAGGATGTTATTACATTAGATGCTTGCATTTAGATACAGAACGTTGGCAAATAACATCTCAAAAGCAGTATTTAAGGCAGATTTTCACCTTTAAGAAGGGATATTAATTTAGAAGAGAGGTCTTGTACAAACCAGTCTTCAACCATAAATGTTCTTCACATTTGAAGACTAAAGGCTTCAGAGAGCTTATACAATACATTACTTTCAGTAGGATTTCTTTAAGGCTTTAAACTGAACCCTTTTTTCCAAAGGAGTAAGGAAAACTTTTCCTGTCATTTATGGCTCTTGATAATGCCCCTAAACATTCCTGCACAGTCTGTGTAAACACAGTTGGGGTATTAAACATGTTATCTTCCTGTGACAGGCTCCCAAAGTGTCAATAGTTGAAAGAAAGCAGAGTTCCTAGAAATTTCTGTAATTACCCTGATAACATAAGCAATCAAACATAAGCTTGTTTTATTCTACAAGCATTGTGTATAACTGTAAGTTCGATAAAGGCTCAGGCAAGTTTATAATGACCTAACATTAAGAATAAATAATTTAATTGCTTTTGCATTAAAATTCAGGTGTACCCTGCACAAGAGGGCCACGCGTTTGGGAAGCCAGTTTTCAGAGAAATCCCTTGCCCTCCCAGTTCTCATTCCAGGCCAGGGAGCACTGTTTGCAATTTTAATTGGCCTGCACCGCCATCCTTCCCCTTTCTGTACCTGGAGAAAGGAAGATGGGCTCAGGAAGGAGCTTGCTTTTAATGGATGCATGTGCATGGGTCTGAGGATGGTCCCTCCTGTTTGCCTGGTGCCCTTGAAGAGATGGGAATTGAAAGGGAAATGGGCAGCCTTTTGTTTAAAGGCTAGCTGAATCCAATGAACAGATTGAGCTGAGCCTCCGAGCGTTGGTGGATCTCAGAGTAGCAGTGTTCTCTCTTCACAGGTTTGCTAGCAGGAGCTCCGGCTGCAGCGGAGCTGAATAACTTTCAGTGCCTTTCACTCAAGCTGTTGCCCAGAGGATTGTTGGTTCAAGAGTCCCTAAGTAGCCTTGAAGTACAGGCACTGGGGAGGAGGTGTCTGAATTCTTCTGCCTTCCCTCTAGTTGCTGCTTTTGAATGTCTGATCGATAGGTCTGTACATCGGCTGAAATCCAGCTTAGCTAGCCATATTGTTAGATGTAGCAGCTTTTCCTTCAAGCACTCGCAAGTGTCTTGGGAAAACGCTCTGCCAGTGAAGCAAGAGAACTTGATCCTGCGGAAGTGAGAGCAGCCATGCCAATTACTGTTGACTCCATTGGGGCCACGGTAGCCATTTCCCACTCCCTGCTGGCACGCTGCACCCTGGCTTTAATACAAACTGCGATCCACCATTCGGGGGGTGCTTGTAGGATGTGTCCACCCATGGGTGACAGGCCCATAAATCATCTCACTAGGCACTGTTCAAGCTGTCACAGCAACCCAGAGCCCTCTTGGCTTGATGTCCTGCTGCTTTCAGAATCCCAGCTAGTATCCTGGATTTAAGCATCATTGCTCTGCCTGAATGACCCCAGCTTGGTGTGGCAAAGACTTCAGTGTCACTGGGCCTAGGTACTATCAGGACAAGCACTCCTGGCAGAACCAAACTCTGCACCAGAGTCAGCTAATCCCCTGCCAAGGTGCAGCCGCCTCCTGGGTGGAACACTGCTGGGGTCTAGCAGCAGCACCACAAAGCAGTTGCCGTGTAAACAGGAGTGTGGTCTCTTATTGGAACCACTGGGGACATTCAGATAGAGCCTGAATTTGGCCAGGATCCCAAGATTAATGTGTGTCCTCACAGAAAGTCCCTCTTGGGTGCAGGAGGTGGGGAGCTGCCTGTTCTCATCTAGTCTGTTGCCCCTTGGCAGCACGGCGCCTCTTAACACCACACTGGGGCATTGTCACCTATTGCACTGCCAGTGCCACTTGCCTGCAGTACCCAGGGGATTGCATTGTGGTCTCGCCTTCTGGTATTAGTCTGTCCCAGCATTGCCAGAGCCCTGATGGGATCATGTCACAAGGTGATGGCACCAAGGATAGGTTAATTGTCTTTCTGATGCCTCCCTCTTCTTCCCAGCCATGTGGGCCTGTCCATTGTTACAACCACATTGCATGGGATGAGGCACCCCGTTGCACAGCGGACGAGACTTGGTGTAGTTCAGCATTTGGACTGGCTGATGTGCAGCACTACCCAACACTGAGTGCCAATCGCACCCAGCTTGGAGGGGAATGGCTGCGCTGTGACTTGGAAATCCTAGAATGCCCACAGATTCCTGCCTCACCTGCTGTCCCCACATTGCTCAGTAGATCGTGTCTGCTAGAGCTGGCCTCCCCCAGGGGTGTTCCCTGGCTGCTGTCCTGGTACCTTCGTTTTCTCCTAGTCTGTGCTCCAGCTTTGTCTGTAAAAGAGACAGCTTTGGTGTTGATCTGCTGAACCAGTGTTTGCTGCTCATTTTTGCTGTGTAGAGAGAAACATAGTATTGATTAAGCTTCTGTTCAATTCAGTCTGAGTATTGTTTTGCTAGGATCTTTGTTACTCCCCTCTGGGCTGGGAGCTGGAAACTGGGCTTGGCAACCTCTCCGTTAAGTGCCTGATGTGTTCTGCCCTGGCTGTTCACCTGGGGTGCTGGTATGGGTTCCCCTGGTTTCACAGCGCATGAATGCTGCCTGGTGCACGAGTTCAATCTCTGGACAGGCTCCCAGCTGGGAGCGCCCCAGCGCTCCGATCAGTTAAGTCCTGTTTGTAGAGGAGCTTGTTGCTGCTGCTGGTAAATGGGGCCAGTCTCAATCATTTCACAACACAGACTTTTGCAGAGCAGAGATTTGGCAACAGCTGAATTGAGAGAGGGGCAAGAAATCCATTTCCAAGCTGGGAGTACGTGATACATGGATGTCCCTCGGAGGGGGAAAGCGTTCTGGCTCACAGCTTGTAGCTGTGGTAAAGCAAATATACCTAGGAGTGTGGCACGCTGGAGCCATTGGCTTGACATAACATGAGACTGGCCAGACCAAAGGTGCATCCAGCCCAGTATCCTGTCAGCCGACAGTGGCCAATGCCAGGTGCCCCAGAGGGAATGAACACAACAGGGAATTATCAAGTGATCCATCCCCTGTCGCCCATTCCCAGCTTCTGGCAAACAGAGGCTAGGGACACTATCCCTGCCCATCCTGGCTAATAGCCATTGATGGGCCTATTCTCCATGAATTTATCTAGCTCTTTTTTTGAACCCGGTTAGTCCTTGCCAGAGGATGTTGTGAAGGCCAGGAGTTTCACAGGTTGACTATTGTGTTTGAAAAAATACGTCCTTTTGTTTGTTTTAAACCTGCTGCTTCATTTGATGACCCCTAGTTTGTGTGTTATGAGGAGGAGTAAATAGCACTTCCTTATTTACTTTCTCCACACCAGTCACGACTTTTTATAAACCTCTGTCATATCCCCTCTGTCGTCTCTTTTCCAGTCATCTCAATCGCTCTGCACATGGCAGCCATTCCATGCCCCTAATCATTTTTTGCTCTTTTCTGAACCTTTTCCAATTCCAATACATCTTTTTGAGATGGGGCGACCACATCTGCACGCAGTATTCAAGGTGTGGGCGTATCCTGGATTTATATAAAGGCAATATATTTTCTGTCCATCTGTCCCTTTCCTAATTATTCCCAACCGCACCCCAAATGAGCAGCAGAGGTGTGCCAAGTCATGCCGTGAGGCTGTGGCAGAACTGGCTGATGGAGTTGGGAGATCTGGGTTATGTTGCTGGCAAGTGACTTCCCCTCTGTTTTTCTCCATCTCTAAACTGGGGCACTCACCTCACATAGCGATTCAATTTCAGCATCTCATCAGCTGCTGATACCCTGGTATCTAGGTGGCAAAGTGCTTTGTGACCTGCCGTAAACAGGCAACTCTGTTTTTTTTTTTTTTAAATTCGTTTATCTGCATTTCCATAGCACCTAGCCATCTCCAGGCACTTGACAGTTAGGTGAGGACATCCCGCCTGGAGTGCTGTGGGTGAGTAGCCGCTGGGGAAAACTGAAGGCTTGTCAACCTTGACCTGTCCAGGGTGTCGCAGCAAGTTGCTGGCAGATCCAGAAGTAGCCCTGGTTCCCAGGGCCTTGCTCTGAGCAGTCAGAGGGGTGGTTTCTCACTTCTGGTATGGGCGCTCCTAGAGCCATCTGCAGCAGTAAAATGGCAGCAGTTTGAGCCAGTCAAGAGGCTTGCTTGCCAGCTTCAGCGCCAGTTTCAAAGCTGCCGTCTCCCTCGGGCTGATCTGAAACGATGCTCTGCGGCCCCCGGCTTTGAAAGGGTTAGCTTTTCTGGCCAAGTAAGCCGGAAAACGCAGAGAGGCCTCACGCTGAGCCTTCCTGCCTAAGGAATTCTGATGTGAGCGGTTTGCGGATGAGCTGAACACACCTCCAGCCTGCGTTCTGCTCCCGGCCCTCCAAACACAATAAAAGGCTGGAACACCGAGTGCGAGGCTTTGCCATGCCAGTCCACCACTGCAGAGATCCCACTGACACCGAGTCGTTGCGGGAAGCAGCAGAAGGCACTTTCCTGCAGCCCCTGGGAACAATGGGGCCTGCGTCTTCCCCGCAGTGTGTGCAGGCGAACTGCGTCTGCCGGTCTAATTTGATGCGGTGTCTCGATTTGCAGGCGGAAGCTGCTGGTTTCCAGGCTGGCTCCCTGTAGGATAATGAATTGTCATGCCTCTGCTGATTATCTAACAAGTTTGTACAACGTGTAACACAAGCTGACAAGACAAACAACTTTATTAATTTAAGCCTGCCGCTAATGGGATTGCAGGGCTGTGTGACTAGGAATTCTATAGGAATGCGGGAAGATCTGGCCCAACCAGCCCTCGCCCTTGTGCGACTGCACTAATGACTGTGTTCTGCTGGGCTCTGGTCTAAAGCGGGGGCTTGTGTGTGTGTTCTTCCTGTTTAATAAAACAATGTTCTTAACGAACAAGGAGCAAAGCGCTTGTTTAGGAGTGTTTGCAGCTCATAATTCTCCAAACAAAATGCGCCTTCGTATGGGCTTTTGAGGAATTAGAGCTGATGCACACAGTGGCGACAGGAGATAAGCTCTCCCTTCATGCAAACCAATTAGAAATATAACTGCTTTTGTCTTAAACACGCCTGGAGTTGATCTCGAGTCAGAAGGGGAGGGGAAGTGGTTGGGTTTCCAATGCAGAGGCTGCAGATGCTCAGTCGTTCACCATCCGCCCATAACAGTAGGAGAGCTGCTCTCCCTGAGCCACAGCATCGTCACCGTTTGCCTCTGGGATGCTTCACTGATGTAATATGGAGTTGTTAAACCATTCCAAGGCACATACTCGCCCCTCTCTGCTCCCTCCTGCCTGGGTACTAGGGGCAGGGCCTGTCTGCTCTGTGTGGGTGCTGCTTTCTCCTCAGAGGGTAGGAGAGTTTTCCCCCATGTGATCTGTTAGCCCAGTGCTTGCTGCTATTCTATCTGGTGCATGCATGAGGCTGCACAGAGGGAGCATTACTGAAGCTGGCTCTCTGCTCTCCCTGCCAGGAGCTTGGACACAGCAAACGTGAGCTGTATGTAGGGCTCCAAAGAGGGGCAGGTGGCTTTAGCGGTGGGCTGATTGTTACTGTTAGAGGAGGCATTGTCCCTTTGTCCCCATTTCTCCAGTGCAGCCTGTACCAGTTCTCTGGATGCCTGGCCTCAGGAAGGTGTGGGGGCCTGGGTTCTTCTTTGCTCAATACTGAGGGAGTTGCTTGTTTTAGTGCATGAAGGAAGGGACCCTTCAGCACTGTACTTCTGACCCCAAGGGGTTTGCCTCAAGAGGGAAGGGTGGTAGCAGCTACCATCCTGTCCAGAGTCTTCTGCTGGAGCGGATTTAGTTAGGGGACAGCCTGGGTGACCCCTCGAGCTGCTGTGCCCCCCAACACCTTTTTTTGAAGGAAGCTGCCCCAAGGAATCCTACAGTGCCTCTGTAGGCCAGAGCAGCCTGATCCTGCAGGAGGCTGATACGGCCACTTCACCAATCCAGGAGTTGTTTTTCTGAGTCTCACTCAGTGATTGGGCCTGGCGTTTGAGGGCCCTGGGTTGGAATAAGAGATGAGGATTATGCGTGTAAGCAAAACACCTTGCGGTGTATCACTGAGCTCACTGACTGATCTCCCTGGGGTCGGGTGCAGCGGTGGTTATACAAATGGAACTGCTGGGAAAAGTCACTTTCCTGCCTTATCTGCTGGTCTGTTAAATCCCATGAAAGGAACTCCATTCCAGATGCACCCTGTGGCTGAGCTGCATCTGTCTGAATTGGCCTGTAAGCGCCTCAGAAGGCCTTGAGGGGAGTGCGGGAGCTTAGAGCTATGCAGTATGAGGTTGTTCAGCAGTTAAGATAAGCGTGCACAGTGGGGGATTCCTTTGCAAAACCAGCAATCCTATCCACTAAGCTTCCACTTCCCTGTCTGGCCTAGGACGGTCAGAGCAGCACTCCTGGGGGTGGGGTACACTAAGCCCACCAAGATCCTACCCTGGGGATGCCATCTGGCAGCTCTGCCTTGCAGTGTGGCTGGGGCTGGACATGCTGATCATAAAGCAGCTCTTGCGTTTCACCCTTGCCAGCTGGTGTCCTCCTTTTTTTGGGGTCTGAGTCCATCCTCGTGCGAATTTCCACTTTTCACTGCGTCAGGGCTGCAAACTAGCAAAGGCTGGGATTGTGCCAGAGGAAGGGTGACCTGCCAGCTGGGCCCCCGGTGCAAGTGGGGGGAGGCGTA